>NC_057814.1:405749208-405989386 GCF_018294505.1 Triticum aestivum | reverse complement strand
GGCAGGCCAGAGAGGCATATATCTCACCAAGATGGATCGTAAAACGGACCAAGAATAATCCACCTTGGTCGTACAACCTCTCTCTTGTTGTTGGTAAAAGTGATGTCCGTCCATGCGACCCCAGAGATGGGCTAGCTCGCCAATAATCACGCAAGTAGCTAGTCCCCGAAGACAACCACTGCATGCATGTGGCCCAAACATATGTATGGAGAGGTGTGTTTTTGAGTAACAATGAATAACTTTGATGTGGCACCGTGATTTCGAACTAGAAATCCCCACACTGAGTGCGGGTTAGGTTGACGATGCATATGTATGTTACACCACACTTCAAGCCAACGATGGGGATTCATATACGCGCTCAAACTTAATTAGGTCAAAATCTCACCATGACCTATACTACGATAACACTAACCAAATGAAGAATCCGCCATGGTAACCTATCTTGTTGTTGGTCAAGGTGATCATGGATGTCCATGCGGGCCCACGAATATATAGGCTTGTCGCCGATAACCACGCGAGGGAGTGTATCGTTCGAAGGCAACCAGTACATGCATATGTATGGAGGTGATGCGTGCATGCATGTTTGAATACACAACATTGATTTGGCGCGTGTGTCAAAAATGGTACACTAGCTCCCCACACAGAGCGAGATCGGTTCATGATGGTTTCGTTGTACTAGCCACTTCGACTTGATGGGAGGGATTCATGCGTACACATGCATATGTGTGTGCTCAAAGTGTATCATGCATGTCAGTGATACGTCTCCAACGTATCTATAATTTTTGATTGCTCCATGCTGTATTATCTTCTGTTTGGACATTATTGGGCTTTATTATTCACTTTTATATTATTTTTGGGACTAACCTATTAACCGGAGGCCCAGCCCAGAATTGCTGTTTTTTGCCTATTTCAGAGTTTCACAGAAAAAGAATATCAAATGGAGTCCAAACGGAATGAAACCTTCGGGAACGTGATTTTCGGAACGAACATGATCTAGGAGACTTGGACCCTACGTCAAGAAACAAAAGAGGAAGCCACGAGGTAGGGGGCGCGCCTACCCCCCTAGGGCGCGCCCTCCACCCTCGTGGGCCCCCTGTTGCTCCACCGACGTACTTCTTCCTCCTATATATACCTACGTACCCCCAAACGATCAGATACGGAGCCAAAAACCTAATTCCACCGCCGCAACCTTCTGTACCCACGAGATCCCATCTTGGGGCCTGTTCCGAGCTCCGCCGGAGGGGGCATCCATCACGGAGGGCTTCTACATCAACACCATAGCCTCTCCGATGAAGTGTGAGTAGTTACCTCAGACCTTCGGGTCCATAGTTATTAGCTAGATGGCTTCTTCTCCCTTTTTGGATCTCAATACAATGTTCTCCCCCTCTCTCGTGGAGATCTATTCGATGTAATCTTCTTTTGCGGTGTGTTTGTTGAGACTGATGAATTGTGGGTTTATGATCAAGTTTATCTATGAACAATATTTGAATCTTCTGAATTCTTTTATGTATGATTGGTTATCTTTGCAAGTCTCTTCGAATTATCAGTTTGGTTTGGCCTACTAGATTGATCTTTCTTGCAATGGGAGAAGTGCTTAGCTTTGGGTTCAATCTTGCGGTGTCCTTTCCCAGTGACAGTAGGGGCAGCAAGGCACGCATTGTATTGTTGCCATTGAGGAAAACAAGATGGGGTTTTTATCATATTGCATGAATTTATCCCTCTACATCATGTCATCTTGCTTAAGGTGTTACTCTGTTCTTATGAACTTAATACTCTAGATGCATGCTGGATAGCGGTCGATGTGTGGAGTAATAGTAGTAGATGCAGGCAGGAGTCGGTCTACTTGTCTCGGACGTGATGCCTATATACATGATCATACCTAGATATTCTCATAACTATGCTCAATTCTGTCAATTGCTCTAGAGTAATTTGTTCACCCACCGTAAAATACTTATGCTCTTGAGAGAAGCCACTAGTGAAACCTATGGCCCCCAGGTCTATCTTCATCATATTAATCCTCCAACACTTAGTTATTTCCTTTGCTTTTTATTTTACTTTGCATCTTTATCATAAAAATACCAAATATTAATCATATCTATCAGATCTCACTCTCGTAAGTGACCGTGTAGGGATTGACAACCACTTATCGCGTTGGTTGCGAGGATTTATTTGTTTTGTGTAGGTGCAAGGGACTCGCGCGTAGCCTCCTACTGGATTGATGTGATGCCCCCGATTCAATCGTACACTAATCATGCACGCAAATGTGTACGATCAAGATCAGGGACTCACGGGAAGATATCACAACACAACTCTACAACATAAATAAGTCATACAAGCATCATAATACAAGCCAGGGGCCTCGAGGGCTCGAATACAAGTGCTCGATCATAGACGAGTCAGCGGAAGCAACAATATCTGAGTACAGACATAAGTTAAACAAGTTTGCCTTAAGAAGGCTAGCACAAAAGTAGCAACGATCGAAAAGGCAAGGCCTCCTGCCTGGGACCTCCTGACTACTCCTCGAAGCCGAACTCCACGTAGAATCATCCTCGGGATCTCTAGCTCCTGGACTCCAGCATCTGGTTGCGACAACCAGGTATAGAAAGGGGAAAAGAGGGAGAAAAGCAACCGTGAGTACTCATCCAAAGTACTCGCAAGCAAGGAGCTACACTACATATGCATGGGTATATGTGTAAAGGGCCATATCAATGGACTGAACTGCAGAATGCCAGAATAAGAGGGGGATAGCTAATCCTGTCGAAGACTACGCTTCTGGCCACCTCCATCTTGCAGCATGTAGAAGAGAGTAGATGGTAAGTTCACCAAGTAGCATCGCATAGCATAATTGTCGTGGAATTGTCACAGCAGATGTCCTCAAGCTAGGACTTAGTCGTGGAGCCATCGCAACTAGGAAGCTTGAAGGGGTTATGCGGGACAAGGAACACGAGGATTTATACTGGTTCGGCCCCTTACGGTGAAGGTAAAGCCTACGTCCAGTTTGAGGTGATATTGATTAGGGTTATGATCGCCAGGGAGCTAAACAGCTATGCCCGGCTCTCGATGAGGTTGTCGTCCTCGAACCGCTGCCGGGTCGTCCCTTTTATATAGGGAGGCTGACGCCCAGCAGCTCTTAGAGTCCCGGCCGGCTCATAAGAACGTCCGGCTCGGACTCTAAACCACACTTGCCTTATACTACAAGTCTACCATAATAATGATTGTAACTACAGGCCCTAAGCCATATCCGGGTCTCAGCCCATCTCTGGCCCATCGTCTTGAAACTTGGCTCCGGGCTTCTGGCAATGACCATCCAAAGAGTAACCCGGCCCCTCCTGGCGGGTGACTCTAAGGTCTACATCCTCAACATTAGGCCCCAGATTGACTTGAGCCGGCTCGCGTCAATCTTCAACTCTGCCGAAAGAAAAAATCTCCGGCTTACCATGCATATGAGAGCCATAACCCAGAGTGACGTCATCCTCTGGACTCCGGATAATCCGCCGTGACGTCATCCTCCATTAAGTCCGTTTTTTACTCCGCCAAATCCGCAACGGATCTTTGCTTTTACTGTCATTCCGAAAATCGAGGCACCGTGAGGGGGAGATAACCACGCCGTGGTCTCCTTGAATCTCGCGCCCACTTATGACTCTGCCTTATAAATAGGCCGGCCCAACGCTTTCTTCTCACGCTCTCCTTCTTCCTCCTCGCGCCGTCGCTCCTCTGCCCGAGCTCCGCCACTGCCGCCGCCGTCGCGCCCCTGGTCTTCATCAACCCGGCCGCTGCATCACCCTGATTCGGACCAGATTCACGGCAGCGACCTCCGCTCTTTCCAACTCCGGTGAGTCTCCTTTGCCCTGTCAGATAGATCTACTGTAGGGTTCATCTTGTGTTCTTCGCGTTCATCACCATTGCCGCAAACCTTAGTAGCTCTTGTAGTCACTGCACTCGGCTGATCTTTAACCTTACATAGAGTCAGTGCAGTAGATGTTTGAGATCCATTTCACCTGCAAAAAACCCTCCTTTTACTGCATAAGAACCATGTTCCATCTCAAGAACTTCTCCTGCCTCTGTTTTTTAGGTCTAGAAATTTTTCATTTCACCCGACCATTTTGATCCGAAAAAGTTACTGCAATATGTGAAATCTGTTTTACCACACTTAGTAAAAACTGCAGCCCTTGAATCTTGGCAGCTTATATTTCCGACTTAAAGAAAACACGCGCCATAGAACTTTCCGGTTTAAAGAGAACCATGCTCTGTAGAATCCTCCTGCTTAACTGCGGTAAGCCGTAGATGACCAACTTATTCTGAATGCCCCTACGGCTTAGATAACCCACCGTATCTGAATATATATCATTAGTCCCCTTCATAAGCCGCCATTGTAGTTTGAATGATAATCTCCGGCTTATAACTAACCCGGACACTTTTCTCTTTACCATAGACCACCAACCTTCACCATGCCTCCCAAGGCTCCCATCACTTGCAACTGGATGAGATCCAATGTTACTGACGACACCCTGGCCAACTTCGTTAAGTCCGGATATCTGCCCAAGAAGGAAGTGATGTCCTACCGTGCCCCTGATCCGTCCGAAGAAAAACCACAGCCGAGGGACGGGGAGGTAGTAATCTTTGCGGACCATATGAGCCGGGGCTTCGCACCGCCCGGCTCAAAATTCTTCCGGGACGTGCTCAACTTCTTTGACCTTCGGCCTCAGGATATAGGACCCAACTCCGTATCCAACATCTGCAACTTCCAAGTCTTTTGCGAAGTGTACCTTGGAGAGGAGCCCAGTTTGCTGCTTTTCAGAGAACTGTTCTACTTAAACCGCCAAAACGAGTGTGCGAACGGGCCAAGTCTGGAATTAGGCGGCATCTCCATCCAACGGCGCAGGGACTGTCTATTCCCGTACGCAGAGCCGCCAAGCCACCCCAAGGACTGGAATATGACTTGGTTCTACTGCCAAGATACGTCCCCGGCTGACGAGAACCCGCTGCCCGGCTTTCTCCCAACACGCCTAGAGCCGACTCATCCGCTATCCGATAAACTGACTGCCGCGGAACGCCAGCCTCTGCTTCCAACGATCAATAAGATCAAGGCCCTGCTAGGCAACGGTCTGAACGGAATAGACCTGGTTCGGGTCTGGATCTCATGGCGGGTGATCCCATTGAGCCGCCGCCCCGGCTTAATGTGTGAGTACACCGGGCGAAAGGATGACCCGCAGAGGCAAAGTCGCAATGATCTTCCAGAAGACGTTGCTGAAGAAGAGACCAAGGCTTTGTTAAACGAGAGCCTGGCAGACTGTGGAAGAACCGGGCTAGCCCCGTTCTGCAAGACCAATCCAGCCCCAGCGGTAAGCCGCTGACTTTAACCTTTCAACTTCTTTTGCATGTCACCTTGCTCTGAACCATTTTAAGAATTCATTACTGTATTTCTCAGGCTGATGATAAATTCTGGCGGGTCAAGTATGACCATGAGGCGGCCAAGAAGGCCAGGAAGGCGAAGAAAGCCGCCAAGAAAGCCGCCCCTCACAAAAAGGGAAGCAGGCCCACTGCTTCGGAGCTACTGCAATTAAGCGACAGCTCCGAGTCAGAGGTAATCCTAAAACCTTTAAATTCTTGCCATATTTGTTGTTTGTTTCTGTCCGCCTTATCAACATTTTGCTTATTGACAGGATGACACCGGCGCCAGTAACCCGGTGGTTGAAGAGGTAATGTCACTTTCCTCCGACTCGGAGCCTTTACCACAGCTGAAAGTCCGGAGAGTAACCCGGAAAGTAAGCTTTTCACATCCATTAGCTCATCAAGACCCTCAATTTCTTTTCAAGCAGCAGGTTCACGAAAGCCGGCGTCACACCCGGGCCCGCAAGGACACCGACCTCTCCGCCGGGTTACCCGACGCAACAAGGAAGCATCGCACTGAGGTTTTTTCTCACCTGTACCCTTTTCATCCGTTGGCGGGTGTCATCCGTCAGCCACTCAACTCTTCTGACTCCAATTATCAGGAGACCTCCCCCTCTTCGGGTGACTCCATGCAGTCAAGTCTGCCGGCCTTCAAGACTGCACCCGGGTAATAACAATCTCCTTACATTATTTGTCTGTACTTACTCCTTGTATGCCTAACACTTCTGCCTTTTCAGCGCCCAGGCAAAGCTCACCAAAAGAGCAAAGAAGACCAGGTCAGCCGGAGTGCCGGACTTACTTGAGCCGGAGGCGACGGCTCAAGAGCCGCCAGCTGCCTCCGCCCCCGAAGCCACCATTCCCATGGACACGGCGCCTGAAGCCCCTGCCCCAACTCCCAAGACAACGACCGAAGCGTCGGTTAACCCGGAGGCCTCCAGCTCAGCCCCACCAGCTGACGACCCGGACGTGGTAATTACCCGGACGGAGTATGTTGAGCCGGGGCGGCCGACCGTGCTGGCCAAATGCTCCGCGAAGGGGGAGTTGCTGCAGCCCCACCGGGTGAATCTGGACCTCTCCAGCTACACCGACTTGAGCATTGGAGAGCTCGTCTCTGGCTACATCAACCAAGTTCACAAGAGCCGGGACGCCGAGATCGCCATGGTCAACCAGATCCAACAAAAATCGGAGGTATCCTTCTGCTGTCTTCTTCCTTTCTGCATAGTGATCCTTATCATGCTAGCCCCCAAGTCGACAACTTAGACTTGAATATGTTGTAGACTTAGGCCCCGGCTTACTCAACTAAGCCGGCAGTACATAGATAGATACGTTCAATATGCATTAGCCCCCAAGTGCCAAGTGTCTTTGCTTGGAAAGCGCTTGGGACTTATAGAATGACTGTTAATAACCCGGAAATATATGCAGGTTGTTGGCAAGAAATTAGAGTCGGACCTTGCGGATCTCAAGAGCCGGCTAAAGACACAAGAGATGGAGACCCGGAAGGCAAACGCCAAGTTTGTCTCCAGCATCGCCGCTCAAGAGAAGCTGAAGACCGAATTTGATGCTGAGCGGAAGGCCTGGGCTGAGGAGAAAGCTGCACTGGTGACCCGGGCAGAACAGGCGGAGAAGGCCCTCACTGAGAAGACCGCTGAGCTCTCCGGCCTAAAGCGCCAGGTTTCCCAAATGGTGGCTGCTATCTTCGGTAAGTCGCCTCGCCGGCTTTCATCAAGTCTGTATATGTTATGATTCATCCTTGTCACCGGCTTATCTGATCTTTATTAAACAGGTCCCAGGAGTGCCAACCTCAACCAGAGCGTGGTCACCAAGTTAAAGGCCGTGTACACCCTGGCGGAACAACTCTACACTGGGTCATAGCGCGCCTTAGCTGTGGTGGCCCTATCCAACAAGGTGCCAACCCATCTGGCCGAAGTCCTGCGCCGGCTCGCTGTTCTGCCACAGTGGATCCAGGAGCTACGCCGAGCCTCCGCAAGAGCCGGAGCAATTGCCGCGCTGAGCCGGGCCAAAGCATTCCTGCCGGAGCTAGACCCGGCAGACATCGCCTTGGGTTACCTAAGCCTGAAGGAAGACGGCTCAGCCTTCGACCAGAAGGACTTCGCGGCATGTGTGAAGGCTGTACGCCCGATGGCCACCCTCATCGGGAACGACACCGACTTAACCAAGTATCAGCCGGGGTACAATGCGGAGAATCAGAGGATTCCAACCCCTCGCTATGAAGCTCTTAATCTGATTCCTCCGGCTCGTCAGCACACCTTCGCACCAGAGATTGACCCGGCAGGGTTAATTGACGAAGAAGCCCAGTTCGAAGCTCTCAGCGGCATCAACTGGAAATCATCAACCTTCGAAGTCTTGGGATCAGCCGGAGGAGAAGACAGGAATGAGCCGGGGACTTCAACTCAGCAGGCGTCATAAGTTAGCGGGCGGCTTATCAAACAATGTTCCATCTTTTAAACTTGAAGAATTATTGTAATAGAGTAGGTACAACAGTTTATCTCTGCCGTGCCATCGTGCACGTTTTTAAATGCGAAAGTCTTTTGAATTTATCCCTTTGATGTTTTTCCGGGTCATAATCATCCATGTGTTCTTCTCAACCTCAAAAGGTGCCTTGAAGTATCTGCATAGAAAAGGCAAATCACAAGTCTCGAGGCGGCTTACCGCCCTGAGACTCAGGTGTTTGAGATAAATAACCCGGAAGATGAATCAAAAAAGACTGGTCCTTAAGTATACTCTGAACATAGCCAAAATAACACACTGAACAGCCTGTATGCATCTTTTGGTTTAAATAACCCGGGCAGCAAGGTTGACACCTTAACTCTGATTTACTTGCCTTAATGACACCCGTGACGTGCAACTAACACTGTAAACCAAAGTTAAACCGGCAAGTGAGACCCGGCCATGCACACCTCAGAATAAACTTTGTGAAAAAGCAGAAGAACTTAGGGGCTTCCGGTTCGAATACGACCAAAGACCCGGCCCCAAGGGGTTAAGCTAAGATTCGGATACGATCATATAGCCCCCAGTGGGTGTGGCGATGCCAATCAAAAGGGTACCGACAGCTATGTTCTCTTTGGTTCGAATACGACCCATGTTTTAACAGGAAGCCCCCAAGTGATTCTTAAAATTGTTTAACGACGCTGATTCGAATACGATCCACGTCGGTTCTCAGAGGGGTTAAACTATGATTCAAATATGACCAAAGGTAACCTCCCAATGAGCTCGGCACTTTGCCAATCAAGTGGGTACCGACAGCTATGTTCTCTTTGGTTCGAATACGACCCATGTTTGAACAGGAAGCCCCCAAGTGATTCTTAAAATTGTTTAACGACGCTGATTCGAATACGATCCACGTCGGTTCTCAGAGGGGTTAAACTATGATTCAAATATGACCAAAGGTAACCTCCCAATGAGCTCGGCACTTTGCCAATCAAGTGGGTACCGACAGTTATGTTCTGTTTGGTTCGAATACGACCCATGTTTGAACAGGAAGCCCCCAAGTGATTCTTAAAATTGTTTAACGACGCTGATTCGAATACGATCCACGTCGGTTCTCAGAGGGGTTAAACTATGATTCAAATATGACCAAAGGTAACCTCCCAATGAGCTCGGCACTTTGCCAATCAAGTGGGTACCGACAGCTATGTTCTCTTTGGTTCGAATACGACCCATGTTTGAACAGGAAGCCCCCAAGTGACCTTACTGCTTACGGCTAGACTCAAATACGATCATAAGCCGGATCCTCCTTTAAATCAGCATGTAAAAAATAACACACGCATAATTGGGGGAGAAAAAAGGACAGAGGCCCTGCTTTATTGCTTATCATAATATATACATGTCTGAGATAAATATGTACACCACGAGAGCCAGCAGCTCAAGTGTAGTAAGGCCGAAGCTGAGCTATATTCCACGGCCGACGGGTCTCCTCCTCAGATTTACGCGAATCTTTATGTTCCCGAATATCAATGAGGTAATATGACCCGTTGCGCAAGTTCTTACTGACCACAAAGGGCCCTTCCCAAGGTGGGGATAACTTGTGTGCATCTGTTTGATCCTGGATGAGCCGGAGCACAAGGTCGCCTTCCTGGAAGACCCGGGTTTTGACCCGGCGGCTATGATAACGGCGCAGCTCTTGTTGGTAAATCGCTGAACGGGCTGCTGCCACCTCACGTTGTTCGTCCAACAAGTCCAGAGCATCTTGGCGTGCCTGCTCATTATCCGTCTCAACATAAGCCGCCACACGAGGTGAATCGTGACGGATGTCGCTGGGGAGGACTGCTTCTGCTCCATAAACCATGAAGAAAGGCGTGAAGCCTGTAGACCTGTTAGGAGTAGTGTTGATGCTCCATAAGACGGAGGGCAACTCCTCCACCCAACAACCCGGCGTCCGTTGCAAAGGGACCAAAAGCCGGGGCTTGATGCCCTTCAGAATCTCCTGGTTAGCTCTCTCAGCTTGACCATTGGATTGGGGATGAGCCACTGAGGAAACATCAAGTCGGATATGCTCTCGTTGACAAAATTCTTCCATAGCGCCCTTGGATAAATTGGTGCCATTGTCAGTTATGATGCTGTGCGGAAAGCCGAAGCGGAAAATCACCTTTTTCATAAATTGAACCGCCGTGGCTGCATCGCACTTGCTAACTGGCTCAGCCTCCACCCACTTCGTGAATTTGTCAACGGCCACCAAGAGGTGGGTCTTCTTATCCTTGGACCGTTTAAAAGGCCCAACCATATCAAGCCCCCAGACCGCAAAGGGCCAAGTGATCGGGATCATCCTCAACTCCTGAGCCGGCACATGAGCCCGTCGTGAGAACCTCTGGCAACCATCACACTTACTGACCAAGTCCTCTGCATCAGCGTGAGCCGTCAGCCAATAAAAACCATGACGGAAAGCCTTGGCCACAAGAGACTTTGAACCGGCATGATGGCCACAATCCCCTTCATGGATCTCGCGCAAGATCTCTTGACCTTCCTCAGGGGAGATACAACGCTGAAATGCCCCTGAAACACTGCGATGATGCAGCTCGCCATCAATAACAATCATTGACTTAGCCCGCCGGGTTATTTGCCTGGCCAGAGTTTCATCCTCAGGCAACTCTCCCTGGGTTATATAAGCCAGATATGGTATTGTCCAGTCTGGTATGACATGAAGAGCCGCCACCAGTCGTGCCTCCGGGTCAGGGATAGCCAAGTCCTCTTCTGTAAGCAACTTAACCGAGGGGTTATACAGGACATCCAGGAAAGTGTTAGGTGGCACCGGCTTTCGCTGGGAGCCTAGCCGGCTTAAAGCATCAGCCGCCTCGTTCTTCCTGCGATCAATGTGCTCCACTTGGTATCCCTGAAAGTGCCCAGCAATGGCATCAACCTCGCGGCGATAAGCCGCCATGAGAGGATCCTTAGAATCCCAGGTGCCTGATACTTGTTGAGCCACCAAGTCTGAGTCACCAAAGCACCTTACCCGGCTTAAGCTCATCTCCTTAGCCACCCGAAGACCGTGGAGCAAAGCCTCATATTCAGCCGCATTGTTAGTGCAAGGAAACATCAACCGTAGCACGTAATGGAATTTGTCACCTTTAGGGGAAGCCAATACAACACCAGCCCCCGAGCCCTCCAACTGTCTGGACCCATCAAAGTGGATAGTCCAATAAGTGTTATCCGGCTTTTGCTCAGGCACTTGTGACTCTGTCCAATCGTTGATGAAATCCACCAAAGCCTGAGATTTAACAGCAGTGCGTGGCACATATTTGAGACCATGAGGTCCAAGTTCTATAGCCCACTTAGCAATTCTCCCTGTGGCCTCTCTGTTCTGTATAATATCACCAAGAGGGGCAGAACTGACCACAGTGATGGGATGACCCTGAAAATAATGCTTAAGCTTCCGGCTCGCCATGAACACACCATACACAAGCTTTTGCCAATGCGGGTACCGCTGCTTGGACTCAATGAGCACTTCACTGACATAATAAACCGGCCGCTGAACCGGATGCTCCTTACCCGCCTCCTTGCGCTCCACCACAATAGCCACGCTGACGGCCCGTGCGTTTGCCGCCACATACAGTAGCAAGGGCTCCTTATCAACCGGAGCAGCAAGGACGGGGGGCTCTACCAGTTGCCTTTTCAAATCCTCAAAAGCGGTATTAGCTGCATCATTCCAGACAAAGGTGTCAGTTTTCTTCATCAACTGATATAAAGGCATAGCCTTCTCACCCAAACGGCTTATAAACCGGCTTAAAGCAGCGATGCGACCCGCCAAGCGCTGAACGTCATTTATACACGCCGGCTTAGCCAGGGAGGTGATGGCCTTGATCTTCTCCGGGTTAGCCTCAATGCCTCTGTCAGAAACCAAGAAGCCCAATAATTTGCCTGCAGGAACACCAAAAACACACTTGGCTGGGTTAAGCATCATCTTGTAGACCCGGAGATTATCGAAGGTTTCCCTTAAGTCATCTATCAGGGTTTCCTCCTTGATGGATTTAACCACAATATCATCCACGTAAGCGTGAACATTGTGCCCGATCTGTTTATGAAGACAATTCTGTACACAACGCTGGTAAGTCGCCTGTGCACATTTGAGTCCAAAGGGCATAGACACATAGCAGAAGGCTCCAAAGGGAGTGATGAACACCGTCTTCTCCTGGTCCTTAACTGCCATCTTAATCTAATGATACCCGGAATAAGCATCCAAGAAACTTAAGCGTGCGCAACCTGCTGTAGCATCAATGATTTGATCAATACGGGGGAGGGCAAAAGGATCAGCCGGACACGCCTTGTTCAAATCCGTGTAGTCCACACACATCCGCCAGGTGCCGTTCTTCTTGAGCACGAGCACCGGGTTAGCCAACCACTCTGGGTGAAAGACTTCAACGATAAACCCGGCCGCCAAGAGCCGGGCTACTTCTTCACCAATAGCCTTTCGCCTCTCTTCATTAAACCGCCGAAGGAACTGTCTGACCGGCTTAAATTTCGGATCAATATTGAGAGTGTGCTCAGCGAGTTCTCTAGGTACACCTGGCATGTCAGAAGGTTTCCATGCGAAGATGTCCCTATTCTCACGGATGAACTCGATGAGCGCGCTTTCCTATTTCGGGTCCAGATTTGCACTGATGCTAAACTGCTGAGACGAGTCACCTGGAACAAAATCAACAAGTTTAGTCTCATCAGCTGATTTAAATTTCATCGCTGGTTCATTCTCCGTGGTTGGCTTTTTCAGAGAGGTCATATCTGTTGGGTCAACATTGTCTTTGTAAAACTTTAACTCCTCTGTAGCACAAACAGACTCTGCATAAGCCGCATCACCTTCCTCACACTCCAGAGCCACTTTCCGGCTGCCGTGAACCGTAATGGTCCCATTGTGACCCGGCATCTTGAGCTGTAAGTACACATAACACGGCCGTGCCATGAACTTGGCGTAAGCCGGCCGTCCAAATATAGCATGGTACGGACTTCTTATCTTGACCACCTCAAAGGTCAACTTCTCCACCCTGTAGTTGTTCTCATCACCAAAAGCCACTTCCAATTCGATCTTGCCGACTGGATAAGCCGACTTACCGGGTACCACACCATGGAAGATAGTGTTTGACTGGCTGAGGTTCTTATCAACCAATCCCATACGACGAAAAGTCTCATAATAGAGGATATTGATGCTGCTGCCTCCATCCATGAGTACCTTTGTGAACTTATAGCCTCCCACCTGAGGAGCCACCACTAAGGCCAAGTGGCCCGGGTTATCCACCCGGGGAGGGTGATCCTCCCTACTCCACACTATAGGCTGCTCAGACCACCGTAAGTAGCGTGGAACTGCCGGCTCAACAGCATGAACAGCTCTCTTGTGAAGCTTCTGATCCCGTTTGCACAAACTGGTGGTGAACACATGATACTGTCCACCGCTAAGATGCTTTGGGTTGGTCTGATAACCCCCCTGCTGCTGTTGATGACCCTGACCAGACTGTTGATTAAAGCCCCCTTGACCGTTCTGAGGACCGGAATTTGATCCGCCGCCCGGGCCATGAAAGCCGCCGGCTCCTGAGCCGCCGCCCGGGCCATTGTAGCTCTTAAAGGCCTTCATGATCGCGCAATCTTTCCACAGGTGAGTCGCGGGCTTCTCTCTAGAGCCGTGCCTTGGACACGGTTCATTCAACAGCTGCTCCAGCGTTGGACCTGACCCGCCGCCTCGGGGAGGGGGCCTCCCCTTGCGTCGCTGGTTATTACCTTGGGAGTTGGCGTTGGCTACAAACTCTAGGCTGCCGTCGGCCTTACGCTTGCCTCCTCCTTGGTTCCCCAGGTTAAACTGAGGACCCTTGCCGTTGCCATTCTTCTTTCCCTTCCCTGCCCTTTCATCGTCTGAAGGGGGATCCTTGGTACCATCGGAATCGGCGTACTTGACAAGAGCCGCCATTAGGGTACCCATATCGGTGCAGTCGCGCTTGAGCCACCCGAGCTTCATCTTAAGGGGCACAAAGCGACAGTTCTGTTCCAACATTAAGACTGCAGAGCCGGCATCCATCTTATTTGATGAATGTATGATCTCCTTGACCCGGCGAACCCAATGGGTCGTGGACTCACCCTCCTGCTGCTTACAGTTAGTCAAGTCCACAATTGACATAGATTGCCTGCAGGTATCTTTGAAGTTTTGAATGAACCGGGCTTTCAGCTCAGCCCAAGACCCAATGGAGTTTGGCGGTAACCCTTTTAACCACGTGCGGGCCGTTCCATCTAACATCATGGTGAAATATTTGGCCATGGCCGCCTCACTGACCTCCAGCAATTCCATAGACATCTCATAACTCTCAACCCAGGCTGCAGGCTGTAAGTCCGCTGTATAGTTAGGCACCTTCCTAGGGCCCTTGAAGTCCTTAGGTAGACGTTCATTACGGATGGCTGGTACCAAACAAGGGACACCCCCGGTCCTGGTAGAAATTCCCACATCAACGGACGTCGTCGGATAAGCCGGGGGGGTCTGATAAGCCGTCAATTGAGGCGCCTGCTCTGCCTCTTGGCGCGCTTGGCCTGTTGCGTAGAAGGCTCCATTATGAGCCGGGCCATGGCCGGGGGGCGGGTCATGGCGTCGGTCATTACTTGAACCGGTTGCTGAGACCATATGCCGGCTGTAACTCGGGCTCTGGCCTGGACGAGGGGTCGAGTGGATCCTGTCGCGGCTGTAGGAGTACGCCTCTTGCTGCGCTAGTGCCGTCTGCAGGAGTTCCCTGACCCGGCGGGTTTCGATGGCCGCCGGAGAGTCGCCGTCAACTGGGAGAGCCGCCAGTCGCGCTGCCGCAGCTACCATGTTCTCCAGCGGGTTATCATAATGACCCGGGGGTATTGGCACATACTGAGGCGGGGCAGGGGGCACCTGGGGTGGCCCCATCACTCGCGGCTGAATAAGGGGTCCAGACCCGGGCGCAATGACCCCTGGCGGGTTACTAGACCCTGCACCCGGCATGTTGAAGAGATTGCATGGATCGTAAACCGGCGGGAGTCGAGACTGGGCCTTCTGATGCCTCCTTCTCATGACCTCGTTGGCCGCGTTCTGGTCCATCGTGAGTTGGAAGGACTGCACCTGAATCAGCTGAGTCCGGGCGTCGAGAGCCGCCCGCTCCGCAGCCAGCCGGATTCCTTCTGCTGCTAGATCCTCTTTAGCTTTTTTCAGATCCAATTTTAACTATGCCACCTCCGCATCATGCTGAGCTTGATTCGCCGGGTCAACCGTGGCGGTCAACAGGGCCGTCATCTTGTCCGTGAGATCCATCAGCACCTGGGCCGGAGAAGGCACCGGGTTTCCCGATCCAGCAGCGGGGTTCTGAACAGGCTGTGCACCAGCCATAAAAACTCCAACCTGACTTGGCGGCTCAAAGAGGTCCGGAATATTGTCGCCGTCGGAACAACCCATGAGCCTGCCATCTTGAAGTTGGTACAGCGAGTTTGATTCATCGGTGGCCGACTCGCCGTCGGAGCCGGCGGCCGTCTCATCACCGGATCCAGATCGATCGGAGAGTCCTTCATGGATACACCCCACAAAAGCATGTTTTAAGGCAGGCCGGGCCCGGGCGGGTCGTGCACGCTGAGCCGTTTCGACGAGATCGGCGCAGAGATCCGGCTCGGGGTCCGGCTCACCGATCTTGCCAATGAAGACATGAATTTCACCAAAGGGGACCCGGTACCCATACTCAATTGAGCCGGCGTCGGGGCCCCAGTCCGCGTCGTCGATGTAGAGCTTGCCGCGACGACTCTTGGTCATCCGGCCCACAGCATATCCCTTGAGCCCTTTGAAGTTGCCCTTCAAGAACTCAAATCCACCGTGCGCGAGCCCCACGGTGGGCGCCAACTGTCGTGGAATTGTCACAGCAGATGTCCTCAAGCTAGGACTTAGTCGTGGAGCCATCGCAACTAGGAAGCTTGAAGGGGTTATGCGGGACAAGGAACACGAGGATTTATACTGGTTCGGCCCCTTACGGTGAAGGTAAAGCCTAAGTCCAGTTTGAGGTGATATTGATTAGGGTTATGATCGCCAGGGAGCTAAACAGCTATGCCCGGCTCTCGATGAGGTTGTCGTCCTCGAACCGCTGCCGGGTCGTCCCTTTTATATAGGGAGGCTGACGCCCAGCAGCTCTTAGAGTCCCGGCCGTCTCATAAGAACGTCCGGCTCGGACTCTAAACCACACTTGCCTTATACTACAAGTCTACCATAATAATGATTGTAACTACAGGCCCTAAGCCATATCCGGGTCTCAGCCCATCTCTGGCCCATCATCTTGAAACTTGGCTCCGGGCTTCTGGCAATGACCATCCAAAGAGTAACCCGGCCCCTCCTTGCGGGTGACTCTAAGGTCTACATCCTCAATAATAATCCTACCCGGCGATCCCCTCCTCGTCGCCCTGTTAGAGAGCGATCACCGGGTTATATCTGGCACTTGGAAGGGTGTGTTTTATGAAGTACCCAGTTCTAGTTGTCATAAGGTCAAGGTACAACTCCGGGTCATCCTTTTACCGAGGGACACGGCTATTCGAATAGATAAACTTCCCTGCAGGGGTGCACCACATAACCCAACACGCTCGATCCCATTTGGCCGGACACACTTTTCTGGGTCATGCCTGGCCTCGGAAGATCAACACGTCGCAGCCCCACCTAGGCACAACAGACAGATCAGCACGCCGGTCTAAATCCTATGGCGCAGGGGTCTGGGCCCATCGCCCATTGCACACCTGCACGTTGCGAACGCGGCCGGAAGCAGACCTAGCCTAGCAGGCGTTCCAGTCCAATCCGGCGCGCGCCACTCAGTCGCTGACGTCACGAAGGCTTCGGCTGATACCACGACGTCGAGTGCCCATAACTGTTCCCGCGTAGTTGGTTAGTGCGTATAGACCAAATGGCCAGACTCAGATCAAATACCAAGATCTCGTTAAGCGTGTTAAGTATCCGCGAACGCCGACCAGGGCCAGGCCCACCTCTCTCCTAGGTGGTCTCAACCTGCCCTGTCGCTCCGCCACAAAGTAACAGTCGGGGGCCGTCAGGAACCCATGCCCACCTCTACCGGGATGGAGCCACCTGTCCTTTCAGCCCCCTCATCAGAACCACTTGCGGGTACTCAACGAGCTGACCTGACTTTAGTCACCACATGTGTCATGTATATAAAGTATATAGTATATACCCGTGATCACCTCCCGAAGTGATCACGGCCCAGTAGTATAGCATGGCAGACGAACAAGAGTGTAGGGCCACTGATGGAACACTAGCATCCTATACTAAGCAGTAGGATAGCAGGTAAGGGTAACAACTTTAGCAACAATGATAGGGTATGCAACAGAATAGGATTAACCGAAATCAGTAACATGCTACACTACTCTAATGCAAGCAGTATAGAGAAGAATAGGCGATATCTGGTGATCAAGGGGGGGCTTGCCTGGTTGCTCTGGCAAGTAGGGGTCGTCAACAGCGTAGTCGGTCGGGGCACCAGCAGCGACGTCGGTCTCGTAGTCTACCGGAGAGAAGAGAGGGAAGAAACAATGAATATAATGCAAACATAAGCATGACGATGGAAGACATGACAATGCGCGGTGCTAGGTGTGACCTAATGCGGTAGTAGGTGATACCGGCGAAGGGCGAAAACATCCGAGAAAGTATTCCCGGTGTTTCGCGTTTTCGGACAGATGAATCGGAGGGGAAAAGTTGCGAGTTTGCTATGCTAGGGATGTGTGGCGGACGAACGGGCTGCGTATCCGGATTCGTCTCGTCGTTCTGAGCAACTTTCATGTACAAAACATTTTCATCCGAGTTACGGTTTATTTTATATTCATTTTTAAAGATTTAAATCAATTTATAAATTATTATTACCAATTTAATTCGAAAATGGCATTACTGCATCAGCATGATGTCAACATGACGTCATCAGTCAACAGAGGTGCTGACTGGGTCAAACTGACGGGAGGGTCCCGCATGTCATTGACTGTTTAGTTAATTAACGTTACTTAATTAGGTTAATTAGCTAATTAGGTTAATTAAACAGGATTAATTAAGTTTAATTTATTTAGTTAATTAATTAATTAGTTAATATTTTATTTATTATTATTATTTTTATTTATTTATTTATTTTAAATTCTTTAAATTCTTTTTTTAATAACGTTCTGGGGGCTGGGCCCACATGTCATTGGCCCATGGCCTTAGCGGGTGTGGGCGAATGGGCTATGGGCGGTTGCCCGAACAGGCGCGTGCCCGAGGGGCGTTGGGCACCGCGGGCGCTGGCCGGCAGCAGCGGACGCCGGTCGGCGAGCAGAGGCAGGCGGCGGGGGCGAGGCCACGGCAGCTGCAGCAGAAGTAGCAGCTACAGTAGCGGGAGGGCGTGGCCGCAGGCGAGGCGCGTCGGCGCGGGGCGATGGGCGCGGCCAGACGGAGTGACGCGCGGCCAGGGCGCGGCCCGTCCGTGGTGAGCGTGCGCGAGGGGGTTGCGGGCGAGCACACGGGAGCGGAGTGTCCGCGACGACCGCGACCAGCGTGGTGCGGGGAAGAGGAGAAGATGGGGCCTCACTGGGGTTCGTAGGGACGGGGCAGTGGGCTCGGGGAGGAGGACGACGAAGGGGCGGCGTCCGGTCGCCGGCGACGAGTGCAGCGAGGCGACGGGGTCGATGGCGCGGCGCAGGAACGGCGGCCTCGGCACGGGACGAGGAGGAGGCCGAGGCAGTGGTGCAGCTGCGGGGCGGCGTGGATCGGCGACGGGTCGAGGCCGCGGCTTCCAGCGGGTTGGTGACGAAGCTCCGCGGCGTCAGGGGCATTCGCGCAGAGGCGGGAGGGCGTCTCGGCGAGGGGGCCCCGGCGTAGTGGCCGCGGGGATCGACGGCGGCGTCGGGCCGATGGGATCGGGGGTTTGCCCCGATCCAGATCGGGCAGAGGAGGAAGAGAGAGGAGTGCGAGGGGGGAATGGGGATCGGGCTAGGGTTCGGTGCCCCCAGGGGGTTATAGGCTAGGGGAGGGAGTGGGCCGGCCTGGCAGGCCACTGGCTGGGCCGAGGCCCAACTAGCCTGGGGGGGTTTCTTTTTATTTCTGTTTTATTTTCTCTTTTGTCTTTTCTGTTTGCTTTTATTTCTTTAATACTTTATAGTTTTACAAAAATAAAACCCACACCTAAAATGGAGTTACAATTCCAACTACTGTCTTAAAAAGTTTTACCCCTGAACAAAATAGTTTAATATTTTATAAAATTCAAAAGGCATTTATTTAACTGTTTTAGCTACTATTTTATTCATTTTAGTTTACTTAAACATTTTATAAAAGTGTGGTTTCTCAACAATAATTACCTATGCATTATTTGGCACCAACCAAACATTTTAGTTTTAATATTTGAAAACCTTTAATGTCTGACTTGATTTCGAATTTTGAATTCGATCGGGATTTGAACCAGAGTGATTTTAGTAACAATAATAGTGGTGATGTGGCATCATTAGTAGAGGGTTACCGTAGCTTAATTATCCGGGCGTCACAATTGATACCTTGGTTCTCAAAAACTGAGGGAAATACTTACGCTACTTTGCTGCATCACCCTTTCCTCTTCAAGGGAAAACGAACGCAGTGCTCAAGAGGTAGCAAGAAGGATTTCTGGTGCCGTTGCCGGGGAAGTCTACGCAAAAGTCAACATACCAAGTACCCATCACAAACACTTATCTCCCGCATTACATTATTTGCCATTTGCCTCTCGTTTTCCTCTCCCCCACTTCACCCTTGCCGTTTTATTCGCCCTCTCTTTTTTGTTCGCCTTTTTTTCGCTTGCGTTTTGTTTGCTCGTGTGTTGGATTGCCTGTTTGTCACGATGGCTCAAGATAATACCAAATTGTGTGACTTTACCAATACCAACAATAATGATTTCCTTAGCACTCCGATTTCTCCTCTTACCGATACTGAATCTTGTGAAATCAATGCTGCTTTGTTGAATCTTGTCATGAAAGATCAATTCGCCGGCCATCCTAGTGAAGATGTCGCTACTCATCTAAATAGCTTCGCTGATTTGTGTGATATGCAAAATAAGAAAGATGTTGATAATGATACTGTTAAATTGAAGCTATTTCCTTTTTCGCTTAGAGATCATGCTAAAGCTTGGTTTTTGTCTTTGCCTAAAAATAGTATTGATTCTTGGAACAAGTGCAAAGATGCTTTTATCTCTAAGTATTTTCCTCCTGCTAAGATTATCTCTCTTAGAAACGATATTATGAATTTTAAGCAACTTGATCATAAACATGTTGCACAAGCTTGGGAGAGGATGAAATTAATGATACGTAATTGCCCTACACATGGTTTGAATTTGTGGATGATTATACCAAAAAATTATGCCAGATTGAATTTTGCTTCTAGAAATCTTTTAGATTCGGCCGCGGGAGGCACTTTTATGGAAATCACTTTAGGAGAAGCTACTAAACTCCTAGATAATATTATGGTTAATTATTCTCAATGGCACACTAAAAGATCTACTAATAAAAAAGTGCATGCGATAGAAGAAATTAATGTTTTGAGTGGAAAGATGGATGAACTTATGAAATTATTTGCTACTAAGAGTGTTTCTTATGATCCCAATGATATTCCTTTGTCTACCTTGATTGAGAATAATAATGAATCTATGGATGTGAATTTTGTTGGTAGGAATAATTTTGGTAACAACGCGTATAGAGGAAACTTTAATCCTAGGCCTTATCCTAGCAATTCCTCTAATGATTATGGTAATTCCTACAACAATTCTTATGGAAATTTTAATAATATGCCCTCTGAATTTGAGACTAGTGTTAAAGAGTTTATGAGTTCGCAAAAGAATTTCACTGCTTTGCTTGAAGAAAAATTGCTTAAAGTTGATGAATTGGCTAGGAACGTTGATAGAATTTCTCTTGAGGTTGATTCTTTGAAACTTAGATCTATTCCTCCTAAGCATGATATCAATGAGTCTCCCAAAGCCATGAGAATTTCCATTGATGAGTGCAAAGAAAGAACCGCTAGGATGTGTGCTAAGAAAGATTGCTTTGTAAAAGCGTGTTCTTCTAGTTCCTATGAAAATAAAGATGAAGATCTAAAAGTTATTTATGTGTCCCCTATTAAACCTTTGTTTTGAAATATGAATCTTGATAATGATGGGACTGAGTATGATCCACCTTTACCTAGAAGGCGTTCCAAAAATTCGGAGTTTTTAGATCTTGATGCTAAAATTGATAAAAGTGGGATTGAAGAGAACAATACCCTAGATATTAATAAACCCACTATTTTGAATCTCAATTTAATTATGATAATTGCTCTTTGATAGATTGTATTTCCTTGTTGCAATCCGTGCTAAATTCTCCTCATGCTTATAGTCAAAATAAGGCTTTTACCAAACATATCGTTGATGCCTTGATGCAATCTTATGAAGAAAAACTTGAGTTGGAAGTTTCTATCCCTAGAAAACTTTATGATGAGTGGGAACCTACTATTAAGATTAATATTAAAGATCATGAATTCTATGCTTTGTGTGATTTGGGTGCAAGTGTTTCCACGATTCCAAAAACTTTGTGCGATTTGCTAGGTTTCCGTGATTTCGATGATTGCTCTTTAAACTTGCACCTTGCGGATTCCACTATTAAGAAACCTGTGGGAAGAATTAATGATGTTCTTATTGTTGCAAATAGGAACTATGTGCCCGTAGATGTTATCGTTCTTGATATAGATTGCAATCCTTCATGTCCTATTATTCTTGGTAGACCTTTCCTTAGAACGATTGGTGCAATTATTGATATGAAGGAAGGGAATATTAGATTCCAATTTCCATTAAAGAAAGGCATGGAACACTTCCCTAGGAAGAAAATAAAACTACCATATGAATCTATTATGAGAGCCACTTATGGATTGCCTACCCAAGATGGCAACACCTAGATCTATCCTTGCTTTTATGCCTAGCTAGGGGCGTTAAACGATAGCGCTTGTTGGGAGGCAACCCAATTTGATTTTTATGTTTTTTTGCTTTTTTCTTCTGTTTAGGAATAAATATTTGATCTAGCCTCTGGTTAGATGTGTTTTTATGTTTTAATTAGTGTTTGTGCCAAGTTAAATCTATAGGATCTTCTTGGATGATAGTTATTTGATCTTGCAGAAAATTCCAGAAACTTTCTGTTCACGAAAACAATTGTTAAAAATCACCGGAACGTGATAAAATATTGATTCCAATTGCTGCTGTTCAATAAACAAATTTTATAGGTCGTCCTATTTTGGCTGATGTTTTGAAGTTCCAGAAGTTTGCGTTAGTTACAGATTACTACAGACTGTTCTGTTTTTGACAGATTCTGTTTTCCGTGTGTTGTTTGCTTATTTTGATGATTCTATGGCTAGTAAAAGAGTTTATAAACCATAGAGAAGTTGGAATACAGTAGGTTTAACACCAATATAAATAAATAATGAGTTCATTACAGTACCTTGAAGTGGTCTTTTGTTTTCTTTCGCTAACGGAGCTCACGAGATTTCCTGCTGAGTTTTGTGTTGTGAAGTTTTCAAGTTTTTGGTGAAAGATTTGATGGATTATGGAACAAGGAGTGGCAAGAGCCTAAGCTTGGGGATGCCCATGGCACCCCCAAGATAATCTAAGGACACCAAAAAGCCAAAGCTTGGGGATGCCCCGGAAGGCATCCCCTCTTTCGTCTACTTCCATCGGTAACTTTACTTGGAGCTATATTTTTATTCACCACATGATATGTGTTTTGCTTGGAGCGTCTTGTATGATTTGAGTCTTTTCTTTTTAGTTTACCACAATCATCCTTGCTGTACACACCTTTTGAGAGAGTCACACATGATTCGGAAATTATTAGAATATTCTATGTGCTTCACTTATATCTTTTGAGTTATATAGTTTTTGCTCTAGTGCTTCACTTATATTTTTTAGAGCACGGTGGTGGATTTGTTTTATAGAAACTATTGATCTCTCATGCTTCACTTAGATTATTTTGAGAGTCTTAAATATCATGGTAATTTGCTTAAATAATCCTAATATGCTAGGCATACAAGATTAGTAAAAATTCTTATGAGTGTGTTGAATACTATGAGAAGTTTGATGCTTGATAATTGTTTTGAGATATGAAGATGGTGATATTAGAGTCATGCTAGTTGAGTAGTTGTGAATTTGAGAGATACTTGTGTTAAAGTTTGTGATTCCCGTAGCATGCACGTATGGTGAACCGTTATGTGATGAAGTCGGAGCATGATTTATTTATTGATTGTCTTCCTTATGAGTGGCGGTCGGGGACGAGCGATGGTCTTTTCCTACCAATCTATCCCCCTAGGAGCATGCACGTAATAATTTGCTTTGATAACTTGTAGATTTTTGCAATAAGTATATGAGTTCTTTATGACTAATGTTGAGTCCATGGATTATACGCACTTTTCCTCCTTCCACCATTGCTAGCCTCTCTAATACCGCGCACTTTTCGCCGGTATCATACACCCACCATATACCTTCCTCAAAACAGCCACCATACCTACCTATCATGGCATTTCCATAGCCATTCCGAGATATATTGCCATGCAACATACCACCGTTCCGTTTATTATGACACGCTCCATCATTGTCATATTGCTTTGCATGATCATGTAGTTGACATTGTATTTGTGGCAAAGCCACCGTTCATAATTCTTTCATACATGTCACTCTTGATTCATTGCATACCCCGGTACACCGCCAGAGGCATTCACATAGAGTCATATTTTTTTCTAAGTATCGAGTTGTAATTGTTGAGTTGTAAGAAAATAAAAGTGTGATGATCATCATTTTTAGAGCATTGTCCCAAGTGAGGAAAGGATGATGGAGACTATGATTCCCCCACAAGTCGGGATGAGACTCCGGACGAAAAAAAAGAGGCCATAAAAAAAGGTCCTAATAAAAAAATGATGAGAGAAAAAGAGAGAAGGGACAATGTTACTATCCTTTTTCCACACTTGTGCTTCAAAGTAGCACCATGATCTTCATGATAGAGAGTCTCCTATGATATCACTTTCATATACTAGTGGGAATTTTTCATTATAGAACTTGGATTGTATATTCCAATGATGGGCTTCCTCAAAATGCCCTAGGTCTTCGTGAGCAAGCGAGTTGGATGCACACCCACTTAGTTTCTTTTGTTGAGCTTTCATATACTTATAGCTCTAGTGCATCCGTTGCATGGCAATCCCTACTCACTCACATTGATATCTATTAATGGGCATCTCCATAGCCCGTTGATACGCCTAGTTGATGTGAGACTATCTTCTCCTTTTTGTCTTCTCCACAACCACCATTCTATTCCACGTATAGTGCTATGTCCATGGCTCACCCTCATGTATTGCGTGAAGATTGAAAAAGTTTGAGAATGTCAAAAGTATGAAACAATTGCTTGGCTTGTCATCGGGGTTGTGCATGATTTAAATATTTTGTGTGGTGAAGATAGAGCATAGCCAGACTATATGATTTTGTAGGGATAACTTTCTTTGGCCATGTTATTTTGAGAAGACATAATTGCTTAGTTAGTATGCTTGAAGTATTATTATTTTTATGTCAATATGAACTTTTGTCTTGAATCTTTCGGATCTAAATATTCATACCACAATTAAGAAGAATTACATTGAAATTATGCCAAGTAGCACTCTGTTTTTATCATTTACCTACTCGAGGACGAGCAGGAATTAAGCTTGGGGATGCTTGATACGTCTCCAACGTATCTATAATTTTTGATTGCTCCATGCTATATTATCTTCTGTTTTGGACATTATTGGGCTTTATTATTCACTTTTATATTATTTTTGGGACTAACCTATTAACCGGAGGCCCAGCCCAGAATTGCTGTTTTTTGCCTATTTCAGAGTTTCGCGGAAAAAGAATATCAAACGGAGTCCAAACGGAATGAAACCTTTAGGAACGTGATTTTCGGAACGAACATGATCCAGGAGACTTGGACCCTACGTCAAGAAACAAAAGAGGAAGCCACGAGATAGGGGGGCGCGCCTACCCCCTAGGGCGCGCCCTCCACCCTCGTGGGCCCCCTGTTGCTCCACCGACGTACTTCTTCCTCCTATATATACCTACGTACCCCCAAACAATCAGATATGGAGCCAAAAACCTAATTCCACCGCCGCAACCTTCTGTACCCATGAGATCCCATCTTGGGGCCTGTTCCGGAGCTCCGACGGAGGGGGCATCCATCACGGAGGGCTTCTACATCAACACCATAGCCTCTCCGATGAAGTGTGAGTAGTTACCTCAGACCTTTGGGTCCATAGTTATTAGCTAGATGGCTTCTTCTCTCTTTTTGGATCTCAATACAATGTTCTCCCCCTCTCTCGTGGAGATCTATTCGATGTAATCTTCTTTTGCGGTGTGTTTGTTGAGACCGATGAATTGTGGGTTTATGATCAAGTTTATCTATGAACAATATTTGAATCTTCTGAATTCTTTTATGTTTGATTGGTTATCTTTGCAAGTCTCTTCGAATTATCAGTTTGGTTTGGCCTACTAGATTGATCTTTCTTGCAATGGGAGAAGTGCTTAGCTTTGGGTTCAATCTTGCGGTGTCCTTTCCCAGTGACAGTAGGGGCAGCAAGGCACGCATTGTATTGTTGCCATCGAGGATAACAAGATGGGGTTTTTATCATATTGCATGAATTTATCCCTCTACATCATGTCATCTTGATTAAGGCGTTACTCTGTTCTTATGAACTTAATACTCTAGATGCATGCTGGATAGCGGTCGATGTGTGGAGTAATAGTAGTAGATGCAGGCAGGAGTCGGTCTACTTGTCTCGGACGTGATGCCTATATACATGATCATACCTAGATATTCTCATAACTATGCTCAATTCTGTCAATTGCTCAACAGTAATTTGTTCACCCACCGTAAAATACTTATGCTCTTGAGAGAAGCCACTAGTGAAACCTATGGCCCCCGGGTATATCTTCATCATATTAATCCTCCAACACTTAGTTATTTCCTTTGCTTTTTATTTTACTTTGCATCTTTATCATAAAAATACCAAAAATATTATCCTATCATATCTATCAGATCTCACTCTCGTAAGTGACCGTGTAGGGATTGACAACCCCTTATCGCGTTGGTTGCGAGGATTTATTTGTTTTGTGTAGGTGCGATGGACTCGCGTGTAGCCTCCTACTGGATTGATACCTTGCTTCTCAAAAACTGAGGGAAATACTTACGCTACTTTGCTGCGTCACCCTTTCCTCTTCAAGGGAAAACCAACGCAGTGCTCAAGAGGTAGCAGTCAGCCCAGAGAAAAAATAATAATCCCCTCCAGTCAAATTAACCTCTCTTGTTGTCAGGCAAAAAGAAGTGATGGACCAAGCGGGCCCACAGATGGAAAGCATCGATATCGCTGATAACCGCTTAAGTGGGTGCGAGAGGACAACCACCACCGCTTTGCATGTGGGCCAAACATATATATGTTGAATACCCAAAATGCACAACTTTGATGTGCCACATGCCTCAAAAACCGTAAACCGTGCACCCACAGAGAGCGAGGTTCATATCAAGCGTACTACATATGATGGTCCCCTTCCCCCCTCTTCACCGCATACTATATGCTTCTGCCGTAATATATGTACAACCCAAAAGAATCCTCATCGATGGTGAAATTAATTAACCTCTCCCGAGGTAGGTCAAAGTGATGCATGCATCGACGATGGTCTCGTGGGCCCACAGATGGAAGCGTCACACGTGAGTGTCCTAGCTAGGATATATATGCATGTGGCCCAAAAAGGTGTTGTGTGATGTTTGAATAACCAATTTCACAATTTTGATGTGGCACGTGCCTCGGTAACCAAAACGTCACGACACTGAGTGAGGTGTACTTGTTCATGGACTCATACGTATAGTATATATGCTAGTCCCCTCCCACCTCTTCGATGCGTACTATATACCACCATAACACAAACAAAAAATATTATACCTTGCTGGTCAAATTAACCTCACTGCCGGCTGTTCATCAAAGTGATGGACGACGACCTCGCGGGCACACAGAAAGCGTCACACGCGAGTACCGAGTGTCGTGTAGGACAACCATCGACTGCATGTGGCCAAAACATTTATGTATGAAAGGGTTGTGTAATGTTTTAAATAACGATTTCATGACTCTGATGTGGCACCAGCCTGCCTAACAAAACGGCCAACCCACACGGTGGCTCACAACTCGTAGTGTACTGCGAGCCACCCGCCACCCCCAGACGCACACACCCACACACACACCGTGAATCCACCGCAACTACGATGCATGTTAAATTAATTATCCCGCGGTGAACATACATGTTACCAAAGGAGGGACGTTTTAATTTCAAAAAATTCACAGAGATCATTAAGACGTTTTAGTACATTGATTGATTTTCTATGGGTATAATGTGCAAAAATCAAATTTGAGTTACATGCACACGTGACAGTGCACCTAAATGGAATGCAAAAACACATGTGTCTCACTGGGTGCATGTTTACTCCCTGTGCAAAAAATTTCAAACATTGAGAATCTTGATTTTTAAATTCTAGTACATCCAAAACTTATTTGAAGTTCATGAAACTTGTCGTGTTGTCATATGGACACCAATACAAAGTGGCATTGTACTTTTTTTGTCAAATTTGAGACCAGTTTTGATGTAATCTTTATCTAATTACAGACGGGAGATTATTAATAATTGGGAACCAATATCCCAAACGGATTATTTATTTGAACCGTGAGCGTTAGACCAACAATGGATACGTGCCATGCTTCGGTTAAGCAATAAAGTGGCAGCATTAATCATCCAAATAGAAAAACAATACACACGCCGCCGCGCGACCCGAGTGGCGTGCGAGCAGGCGTGAGTTGACGGGACGCATGCGAGCAGTCCGCCGCGCAGGCAAACGGGGAGGCAGGCATGCAGGTGTGTGAATTGACGGAGGCGTGCTCGCTGTGCAGTGTCATCGAGAGGCGTGCGAGTAGCTGTGTGAAACTTTGGTAGGCATGCCGGCAGTCCGGTGCGCAGGCTCACCGGGAGGCGAGCCATCGGTTTGAACGCCGCCCGCCTCTCTCCCACAACTCCCACTACTCCATATTAATGGTGCGCCCGAGCGGCCGCACCCCCATCCTCGCTATGCACACACAATCCTCTCTCTCTGCTTGCAACCTCGACGCCGCTCTCAGTCCTCAAAGCCGGCAATGTATGAGGATGCCGCCGAAGCGCCCCATCGGAGGGAGTGGCGACGCCGGGGCTGCTAAAGCACCGGAGCACGCCGTGGAGATGGAGACAGAGGTTGTCGTCACCGCCGGCGAGTTATCGCTGCACCCTGACGTCGTCGACGGCGTCGAGCTTCCACAGCCGGAGGCGGAGTTCCACACCGACTCCGACGACCACTCCGGCGCTGACTCCGACAACCACTCCGGCGACGACTCCGACGACGACGGACAGCTGGTTAGTCATCTATACCCATTTATGTGTCAAATAGATCATAGGGTTTCTCTGGTTACTCCTGCCTCCCCCTTTTTGGAATAGAAATCTTGTGGTTATGTTCTCCCAATCCATGAAATCTGAGTAAGTTTCGTTAGATCCGTGTAGTGTATTGATTGTTTGAATGGTACAGGTGATAAGTGATTAAATGTTTCATCTGTGCAAATGATTTTTGCTAGTAATCCGACTAGGGTTAGTGTTCGTGCTAATAATTCCTAGCCAGGACTTGAGAATTGATTTTGAATGACCTACATATGTTTGTGCCATTATTTTCTTCAAGATTGGTCTCTACATAGACGATTGTGCTTAAAAGTCGAACCATAATCTCTGAATATGTATAAATAAATAGCCTTAAATTCCTAATCCTACTTTAGGGCATGTAATCAGTGATTTGATGCCAAATTTGTTTTACTATATGTATAGGTGCTGTCTGACGATGTGGACAGCGAGGATGAAGATGCCCAGAGGAGGTACAAGAGGCGAATCCTGAGGGAGCTTTATGCGGGAATGCATAACAGGCGTACTAGGACCTGGAACGACGGCTATGGATGCCCATTTTGCAACCACAAGAGTCAAGATGCGTATCTAAGTGTTCTTTCGCATGCAAGAGGACGGGCCGTTGGCTCTTTCAAGCAGAAGTATTCTCGCAGGGTGGCGCACGGCGCGTACGCCGAGTACCTGGAGAAGCTTCAGGATCGTGTCGGCCGCATGTGAGATGAGATGTGGGATGGATCGAACTATGTATGCTTGAGTATGCTTAATGACGGTTGAACTATGTACTTATGGTTGAACTATACTTATGTACGTGTACGCTTATTATCTATGTCTGAGTATGTTAAATATTTCGCCAAATTTTGGTAAAAATTACAACGGGGGACCAATAAACTAGGACGGAGGTAGTACGTCGATCACACACGGTTCCCAAAATTGGAACCGTGTGCAATGACTATCATTTTGCCTGCTGCGTGAATCACACACAGTTCGCTCTAGCAAACCGTCGCCCCCAAAATTCTTTGTGGGACAGAAAACCCGCACCACCCAATTCAAAAAATAAAAATAAAACCCTCACCATCCCCACGTCACAAAAACCCTCACCCCGCCCGCCACCCACCTCGGCCCCTCCGGTACGTTCCCCATTCACACCTGCACAAGCTCCTCCGTGTCTATGCCATGGCACCGCCTATCGCGGCGGTAAACACTTAGCTCGACGCCGCCAGGCTGCCGGCAAAGCCCACCGCATTTCGCCACTTCCGCTTGCCGCTGCCTATCGCCATCGACTTTATCGACGCTGCTCGCGGTCGACCCAGCTCCGCTCGGTTCGGGAATCTGCCGTACTGAGGGTTCTTTCTCATGGACGACAAGGTAACTAATTTAACGAGATATTATCTCATCTCTTATCCCAGTTCATCTGCCTCCTTTAATCACACGGCGGAAATCGCCATGAATTCATTTTTATTCGAGCTGATTTGAGGGTTTTCTTTCATTCATAGAATGTACAGTGCGCCGATACTTCAGGACTTGGCGACCGCCGCCAGAGATTCCATCTCATCGTACCAGATAACTTGAGGACGCGCGCGGTATGTTCAATCTCACCCTAAATCGGTTGGCATGGCCTACTTTCCTGAACATATTCTAAATATTGCTACATTTGGATAAAAGGTGCCACATGCACCATATACGTCAAAGGGGATTTCCCCCCTCTTCTTTCTATATTAGGCAAATTAATGATGTATTGTTCTTTCGATTACTCTCATATTTCCATGACATCATGTTTACCCTATCTGTTTAATTATAGACTTTTGTCCTTCGATTTCAACTGCTATACAGTTCTTTCTGTTTGGGCCCATATTTGCATGTTACCATATTTTCTTTAACAACCCTACCATTTTCTGCAGGACATCCCTCGCTATGCAACAGATTATGTAGTGCACAATTTTTCCCTTTACATACATCAAGGCTCCACGAATGTCATAATGTGCACAAACCATGGATTTACAATCGTTGCTACTGTAAGACTTGATGAACATGGTGACTCCTATTTTGGCACTAGCTTTTGGAATGAAATTGCAAAGTTTTATGTACTGAAAGCTGGCACTAAAATTGCACTGCACATAGAAGGGCCTGGTCATGAGATATATGCTAACTTCCCCGACAAAATCATACGTCCAGACTTTGTTCGAAGTAAGTTTTCTTTTCAACTATCTGCATATGTTGACTTACCCGGCAATGTCAAATGAATTGTGTAGTATTTAAGCAACCAATTGTTATTCCCTTATCTTACTATATTCCTACCTAATAACTTCTAGTTACCAATACACTTTTCTATTGCCCTGTTTTAACTAAATATTCCATGTACTCCCATTTCTATCAGAAAGCGCCGCTGACTAGGAGACTCCAGAGGTGAGAACGGTGCTGCCAACAAGCGGAGGCGGGGCGAACAAGAACCGCAAGCGACTCCAGCAGGCCTAGACTTAATCAGCAGCCTCCCTGATGATATGTTGAGAGTCATCATCTCCCTCCTCCCAATCAAATATGGGGCGCGGACAACCCTCCTTTCCCGGCGGTGGCGCCCCCTATGGAACTCCAGCCCTCTCGACCTCATCGACACCCACGAGCTCTGCTATGGCTATCGCAAAAGCTTGGATGCGTTCTCCAAGATCCTCGGCAGTCACCTTGGCCCAACCAAAGGCCTTAGAATGGGCAAGTTCCGTTCCAACGGCAAGGAACGAGCCAAGCTTGACGACTCATTCTGATCCCCCGCCCTAGATCAGCTCGAGGAGCTCACTTTTGATGACGGGCATATGCGGTCGCTGCCAACGTCTGCACTCCGCCTCGCGCCCACGCTGCGCATCGCCAAGTTCAAGAATTACCATTTCCCGCCCCTTATTGACGCGCCCGCTCTTATTCTACCATGATTGAAGCACCTCGAGCTCGTCGTCGTCTGCCTCTCAAAGGGTGACATGGAGCGCCTACTCCGTGGCTGTACTGCACTCGAGTACCTTCATCTTCAGGTGATCAATGGGTTGGGTACCTTCCACATCACCTCCATGACTCTCCGGACTATTTATGTGTGTTGTTGGTGCGGCAGGAAGACATCACAAAAGGTGGACCACGGTATGGTCATCCAGGACACACCTGCACTTGAGAGATTACTTGTAGTTGATCAAGAAGGTCAAACAAGAATCAATGTTATTTCTGCGCTGAAATTGATAGTGGTGGGCTACTCGTCTGACAAATACTCCGAACTTGTTATTGGATCCACACCCGTCCAGGTACAACAGCCGCCTTCTACCTCTCCTTCTACAAATTTACATTATTTCTAATTTTGAAGATGTTTGTTCGTCTGTCATTCAGAAAATGATTTCGACAAGCTTGACCCCGAAACTGCGCATAGTGAAGGTCTTGGCACTAGAATCTACTGGGCCCGACCTGGAGCAAGTTGTCAGTTTCCTGAGATGCTTTCCGTGCCTGGAGAAGCTATATATCGAGGTGATGTTCCTTTCCTGTTAAATGTTAACCATAAGGGAGTTCCATTTGTGACACCTTTTTCCAAGTTTACAATGACACTGTACTACGATTTCTGAAGGTTCTTTTGGAGGATTTCAGTACATGCATGCCCACCCCCCCATATTGGTTGCTTGATCCACATGGTTACAATCAATAAGCATTTCTCCTTTGGATTCATCTGTACTAGTTTTCTTAGGGAACTTTTCATCCACTCCAACCTCTTGTGAAGAAGGCTACATTTTTCTAGAATGTAATCAAATGCCCATGTTAATCATGTCAGATCGAAGATGGCATGTTAGTGCATTTTACAATCCTGCAAACCAAATAGCTAGTCCTGTAGTAATGTTCAAAAATGCATGTAGGCACTAACACGTTTTCTTCTTTTGCAGATAAGATTAGGCCCAGTGGTGGATAATGTGATACAATATAACAATCACGTCGAATGCCTAGATCTGCATCTCTCCGAAATTACTTTGAACTCCTACCGAGGGACCTTACCGGATATTATATTCGCCAGGTTCTTTGTTCTCAGAGCAAGGGTGCTGAAGGAAATGAGGTTTACCCTACATTTATTACGCAAAAATGAATGGTCTGTTGATCAGCGCCTGCGGCAGAATGGAGTAGGCTCCAAAAATGCTGAATTTCATTTTTGGAACTTCAAATGACAGAGTAATCGGAAGTCATTGGGTCAACCCCATACATGACTTCTCAGTGGCTGACCCCTTTGCAAAAATTGTGAGGTTTCGAAGCCAGACTTAGAAGCGGTGATATTAGTTTGAACCTCTCTGATATCCATGTTCAGCGCATCGGCGCGAGCATTTGCAGCTGATGAGCTGAATTTCATTTCTAATATCAGTTTGAACCTTGTAATCTTCGAATTTGAGCCATATAACTCTGGAATTTGAACCTTGTAACATTTCGAGCTTTTGTGGTACAATCGTTGAAATGGCATCGTATGAGACTCGTATATTGATAGCACTATTTTGACCTTAATATGCAATGGTCTTAGATTTTATTAACCATTCTTGAATCAGTTTACCTTGTCGATCTCACAACACACGATCTGTATAGCTAACTCAACTGCGATGTTCGACATTATTGCACACAGTTGGTTTCTTCCACCGTGTGCACTGTAGAGCGTAGAATTAATTATCGCACTCGAGTGTCCACGCCTGGAGTGCGGTGTTGTCAAGCGTGCACTGGATTCTGGAATCCTCCGCTATGAACACCATGACAAGACATGACGATTACAGGCCGGCCGGCCCCCATTTATTATTACAGCGGCCATTGAACCTACCCTTGTGTCTCTTCAACCTTTCGATCGCGCCCCACCATTGCAAGAAGCACACCCACCACGAGAAATTCTTAGAGGGTATCCTGCGTGGCTCCAATGGCGCTCCGAGCGGCTGCCGACGACGAGCAGCAGTTCACCATGTGTGCCGTGGTGGACACCCACAGAAGGTTCATGGACCTCTCGGTGGTGTACACCAATGTCCCGGTCTGGGTGGAGCACTCCATCCACATCATGGAGGTGTTGCTTGCCGAGGAGAAGTACAAGGTGGTCGGGTTCGACCTCGAGTACACCCCGCGCTCGTGCCTGGTCTCTTCCCAAGGTCGTCGTCGCCCAGATGTGTGTGCGCCACCACGTCCTCGTCTACCACTACTGCCTGGCCACAAGGTCTTGTGAGCGTTTCGCCAGGTTTGCTAATAGCCCCCACTACATGTTCGCTACGGTGGACATCACCAACGATGTAAAGGTGCTTGAGAGTTCGGGCATCGCCTGCCAGAATCTTGTCGACATCCAGGGCCAATACAAGATCTGGGGCAGCAAGGAGCATGAGAAGGACTCACTGCTTCACCTCGCCGAGGCCATCATCGGCCCCTACTACAAAGACATGAAGGATTCGTGCAACAAGGACAAGCGTGCCTGACACTCGGCCTGGATGGAGAAACTTGACAAAGCTCACGGCGTGTATGCGGCCAAGGAGGCGTACACGAGCTACGACATGTACCGGCGGAGCGTTGACATGAGGAAGTCCCTCCTTCCCCAAAACGGCCAGGGATCCAGCCGGAAGCAGAGCAATGGCAAGCATCGTCGCAACAATAAGTAGATGATTAGATCCTCGTTTCTCCTAGTTTAGTATGCATGTAATTGCTTACTTTGGTGTGTGCAAATGTTATGTGTGTAGTCACTTGTGTAATTGTATGCTTAATTCGGTTATGCAATGCTGTCTTTTTGAGTATATATGTTGATGCTCTGTAGACAGAGCGTAGATGGTGTGCGGGCAAAGAAAATCACATCGCACACGGACTAAATAATGGAACCCGTCGGTGATGTTTTCATCAATCACTCACAATTGTATATCAGCAATCGTTTGCTAACAACACACACGTCTTATTAGCAGCAACCGTCTGTGTTCTTATCAGTCTTCAGACACATTTCTGATTACAGACCTATTTTCCACGTATCACACACATCTTGTTAAGTTGAACCGTTTCTGTTCTCATGTCTCAACGCAAAAAGTTCATCCGAGTGAACCGCATGCCGTATATCACACACACCTTTGATCTGGCTGACCGTTTCTTTTGTGTTGCCTAATCACAAACAGTTCATCCGAGTGAACCGTATGTTGTGTATCGCACACGCCTCCATCTGGCTGCCCGTTTCTTTTGTTCCTCCTCATCACAAACAGTTCATTGAACTGAACCGTATGCCCTTCATCGCACACGCAACTAAAACCTGAACCGTGTTTGATGCATCCGTCATCGCAAACGTTTTACACATTTCTGACGGTTTTCATATAGCACCGTTTTCGATTATGGCATCAAACACAGTTTCTCGAAGGGTCTCTGATCGTAGTGTTGCGTTAGCAGCATCCTGCAGTAGTGAGGCCAAAGAAGCCCACCATAAAAAATGATGAGAGAAAAAGAGAGAAGGGACAATGTTACTATCCTTTTTCCACACTTGTGCTTCAAAGTAGCACCGTGATCTTCATGATAGAGAGTCTCTTATTTTGTCGCTTTCATATACTAGTGGGAAATTTTCATTATAAAACTTGGCTTGTATATTCCAATGATGGGCTTCCTCAAAATGCCCTAGGTCTTCGTGAGCAAGCAAGTTGGATGCACACCCACTTAGTTTCTCTTATTGAGCTTCCATATACTTATAGCTCTAGTGCATCTGTTGCATGGCAATCCCTACTCACTCACATTGATATCTATTGATGGGCATCTCCATAGCCCGTTGATACGCCTAGTTGATGTGAGACTATCTTCTCCTTTTTGTCTTCTCCACAACCACCATTCTATTCCACCTATAGTGTTATGTCCATGGCTCACGCTCATGTATTGCATGAAAGTTGAAAAGGTTTGAGAACATCAAAAGTACGAAACAATTGCTTGGCTTGTCATCGGGGTTATGCATGATTAAATACTTTGTGTGGTGAAGATAGAGCATAGCAAGACTATATGATTTTGTAGGGATAACTTTCTTTGGCCATGTTATTTTGAGAAGACATGATTGCTTTATTAGTATGCTTGAAGTATTATTATTTTTATGTCAATATTAAACTTTTGTCTTGAATCTTTCGGATCTGAACATTCATGCCACAATAAAGAAAATTACATTGAAAATCATGTATATAATATATAGCATTCCACATCAAAAATTCTGTTTTTATCATTTACCTACTCGAGGATGAGCAGGAATTAAGCTTGGGGATGCTGATACGTCTCCAACGTATCTATAATTTTTGATCGTTCCATGCTATTATATTATCTGTTTTGGATGTTTAATGGGCTTTAATATGCTCTTTTATATTATTTTTGGGACTAACCTATTAACCGGAGGCCCAGTGCCAGTTGCTGTTTTTTTTGCCTATTTCAGTGTTTCGCAGAAAAGGAATATCAAACGGAATCCAAACGGAACGAAACCTTCGCGAGGATCTTTCTTGGAACAAACGCAATCCAGGAGGCTTGGAGTGGAATTCAGAGACGCAACAAGGTGGCCACGAGGCAGGAGGGCGCGCCCCCACCCTCGTGGGCCCATCGTAGCTCCACCGACCTACTTCTTTCACCTATATATACTCTTATACCCTGAAAACATCCAGGAGAGCCACAAAACCACTTTTCTACCACCGCAACCTTCTGTTCCTTTGAGATCCCATCTTGGGGCCTTTTCCAGCGATCTGCCGAAGGGGGATTCGATCACGGAGGGCTTCTACATCAACACCATAGCCTCTCCGATGATGTGTGAGTAGTTTACCACAGACCTTCGGGTCCATAGTTATTAGCTAGATGGCTTCTTCTCTCTCTTTGGTTCTCAATACAAAGTTCTCCTCGATGTTCTTGGAGATCTATTCGATGTAATACTTTTTGTGGTGTGTTTGCTGAGATTCGATGAATTGTGGGTTTATGATCAAGATTATCTATGAACAATATTTGATTCTTCTCTGAATTCTTATATGCATGATTTGATATCTTTGCAAGTCTCTTCGAATTATCGGTTTAGTTTGGCCTACTAGATTGATCTTTCTTGCAATGGGAGAAGTGCTTAGCTTTGGGTTCAATCTTGCGGTGTCCTTTCCCAGTGATAGCAGGGGCAACAAGGCACGTATTGTATTGTTGCCATCGAGGATAAAAAGATGGGGTTTATATCATATTGCTTGAGTTTATCCCTCTACATCATGTCATCTTGCTTAATGTGTTACTCTGTTCTTATGAACTTAATACTCTAGATGCATGTTGGATAGCGGTCATTGTGTGGAGTAATAGTAGTAGATGCAGAATTGTTTCGGTCTACTTGACACGGACATGATGGCTATGTTCATAATCATGCCTAGATATTCTCATAACTATGCGATTTTCTATCAATTGCTCGGCAGTAATTTGTTCACCCACCATAATATATGCTATCTTGAGAGAAGCCACTAGTGAAACCTATGGCCCCGGGGTCTATTTTACATCATATTAGTTTATCGTCAACTTGCCAATTTCTGTCGCCGTTTATTTTGCAATCTTTACTTTCCAATCTATACAACAAAAATACCAAAAATATTTATCTTATTATCTTTATCAGATCTCACTTTTGCAAGTGGTCGTGAAGGGATTGACAACCCCTTTATTGTGTTGGTTGCAAGATTCTTGATTGTTTGTGCAGGTACTAGGCGATTTGCGTGTAGTCTCCTACTGGATTGATACCTTGGTTCTCAAAAACTGAGGGAAATACATATGCTACTTTGCTGCATCACCCTTTCCTCTTCAAGGGAAAACCAATGCATGCTCAAGAGGTAGCACAAATCAACTGCCATACCTATCGGTATCTGTGAGGATGTGCGCGTTGTTGTTGCTAATGTTACTATTTTGACTGACTTTGTTATACTTGAGATGCCCGAGGACGACAACATGTCGATTATCCTTGGTAGTCCCTTCTTGAATATTGCAGGGGCTGTTATTGATTGCAATAAAAGCAAGGTCACTTTTCATATCAATGGTAATGAGCATATGGTGCACTTTCCGAAGAAACAATTCCAAGTGAATGGTATTAATGTTATTGAAAAATCTCCGACAATAACTATTGGAAGTTTTTGAATACCTCTACCTACTGTCAAAAAGAAATATGAAATGCTTATTGTTGGGGACATTGATATCCCCATTGAGGTAACTTAGTGATTTACGAAAGTTCTTCGGTTTCATGCTAATCGAAAGTGGTTGTTAATAAGACTTGATCAACCTTATTAATGGATCATTTTTTAGAGGTATGAAGTTCATGAATTTAGTAAGCACTACCTTCTGTCCCTACTTTTTGTTTTATGTTTCTATTAGTTAAATAAAATAAAATTCCATGTTTTGTCTGTTTTCTAAATTTCCCGTGCAATAAAAAATGACCCAAAAATAAAAGTTCTCAGAATGCTCTGAAAATTTAATACGATTTTTTCTGAATATTTCTGAATTTCTGGTGCAAATGATATCAGAGGGTGGTGCACCAGGTGGGCACAACCCACCTGGGCGCGCTAGGACCCCCACGTGCACCCTGGTGGGTTGTGGTTCCCACGTGGGCCCCTCACTTATCCCTTCACACCACATCATCACTCACCTCGGAAAAAAATCTCCATTGCTCTCTCTCCCGTGTTCTTGCTCTCAAACCCGCGGATTTTGATCTCTTTGCTCGAAGCTCCGTTTCCGAAACTGTTTCGGGGGATTGTTGCTTAGTATGTGACTCCACCGTTTGTCCAATTAGTTTTTTGTTTTAGTGGTTTATATTTTGAATAATTAGCTACTCTTGGTGCTGTTGTAGATGACCTTGCATGTTGAATTCTTAGAGTTCTAAGTAGTTTGAATGCTTGCTATGGCCTCTATGTATCCCTATGAGTGGTTGGTATCATTTTTGTGAAGTTTTATTGAGAAAATTTTGTGGGCTAATAAATTTCAGAATTTTTGTTCATGGGCAAACCATGAATATATTTAGGAAGTTTGGCTCTAAGAAGAACTCCAAGGGTGTTATTGGGGAGTCATCTGATAGTGATCTCCATCCTCGGAGGTTGGCAGAAGTACGGCCGTCTGAATGGCTGCATACTTCGTTCCTGGAAGAGGCTGGAATCCTTCAGGAGTTCACGCAATATGCTGCTAATGCCGGCCTCACTGACTTCATCGCAGATGAGTGTGAACAGTACCAAATCCTCACAAACATCTTTGTTCAAAGTTTTACTCTCCTTCCTAGTAATAATCCTCCTGAAGTGAGCTTTGATTTATATGCTGAAAACCATCAGATACCACTTACTAAATTTTGTGACATATGCATGATCCCTTCTGATGGGAGCTTAGCCGAGCCTAGGCCGGCAGAGTTTGAGACCTTTTATCGCACTTTGACAGTGGGAGATAAGAAAGGGGTGTCAACTATCACTACTGTTGGCTTGCATTTTCCTGCTGTTCATTACTTTGCTCTTTTCTTTGGAAAATGCTTGCTTGCTAGAGAGATGGTGGGTGCACTCAGTTCACCAGACCTTGCTATTTTGCATCGTGCACTAGAGGGCGACAACACTTATAGCTTGGGCGCTATTGTGGCTCGTTGCCTCCACAATAATAAATCCAAGGGTAAAATACATGCTGGGATTTATGCTACTCGTTTGGCGGCTCACTTTAATGTTGAGATACGCCATCATGGTTACCCTCTGACCAAAGTTTACCTAGACCGCACATCAATGGATCACCACCATTTCACTGATAAAGAGTCTCCTAACATCCCTATTCCTTATAACCTGGTTTTTAGCATTGAGACTCGTGATATTATCCCGTTGCCTGCTCCTGCTTTGTTTGATTTTGTTGCCAGGGGCGGATATAGGATTATGCCTGCGGACATCATCGCCTACCGGAATGCTCAGGCTGCTGCAGAGGCAGCGAAGGAGCCTCAGCAGTGGGATGAGTGGATGCCCGCTCCTCAGTACCCCTACTACCATCCAGGCTATTGATTGTCTACCAAGTTAGGCCAAAAGCCTAAGCTTGGGGGAGTACGTGTTCTCACCGACATTACATTCATGTCCACTTATTTTCATTTGTCGGTATTCACACTTTTTCATTGTATCATCCATGTCTAGATTTTTTTCTTCTTGCTTTCCTCTTCTGTGTTTGAAAACTTTAGAAAAAACAAAAAAATTAGTTGTAGCTAGTTTACTTTCTATGCATGCTTAGTAGTAATATTAAAAAAACAAAAAGATTTCCATGTTCTTCTTTTGCTTGTTGGGAGCTTTCCCGTGTAAAGTTTTTCTCGTTTTTGCTTTTCCCTTTTATTTGCTTGTTCAAGAAAACCAAAAACTCCAAAAATATTTCAGTGTGTTTCTCTGAATTTCTTTTCTTTTTATTTTGAATCATACCTAGGAGAAGACCACGATGAAAATGTTGAGTGGCTTTCATATGAATAACTATTGATCTAATAAAGAGCACATTTTACCTTGTCTTCTATTGAATAAAATGTTTGCATATTCCAGCTTAGTCCACGGCACTCTTGCACTATTATTATTTTCACATCATTCGGTTGTGCAAGTGAAAGGCAATAATGACGACATTCGATGAACTGGCCGTGGCAGAGAGAAACTGGTATGAACTCGACTTGTTCTGTTTGTGTAAATATGTTCAACCTAGTATCCATGATTCAGCCCATTACGATTAAACATGTTTGCAATGACAATTAGAGATTATAGTTTCTCATGCCATCCATAAGTAGCTAGGAGTGGATAATGATTTATCTTGGATATCAACATTGCGTTAAAATGATGGTGATGTAGTATGATGATATGGTATCCTCTTTTGAATGTTTGAGTGGCTTGACTTGGCACATGTTCATGCTTGTAGTTGAATCAAAACAAACATAGCCTCTATGATATTTATGTTCATGGTGTTCATATCCTACTCATGCTAGTGTCCAATGTTACTTATGCATAATGCATGTTTATGACCGTTGTTGCTCTCTAGCTGGCCGCTTCTCAATCTAATTGCTAGCCTTCGCCTGTACTAAGTGGGAACTCTGCTTGTACATCAAAAACCTTGAACCCAAAGTTATTCTAGATGAGTCCACCATACCTACCTATATGCGGTATTACCATGCCGTCCTAAGTAAATTTGCATGTGCCACCTCTAAAAACTTCTAAATAAATATCCTTTGTGTGTGCGTGGATCGTTCATGGAACGACGGGAGGTGGTCGGTATCTTCCATGCTAAGCGGGTTATTCTCAGGTCGAGTGTTTATTCACTCGCCATCGCACGAGAAAAGGGCGGTAATAGGGATTCCCAGTCCCGAACTCAAAAATGCAAATAATTAAACAAAACTCCCCCGGGACTGTTGTAGGTTTGGACGGCACCCGTTATTTTGGACAAGCTGTGGAATGTGATTGTTGGTGGAGGGGGGGTAAACCTTTACTTTTATCGCTTGGGAACCGCCACTAGCATGCTTAGCATGGAAGATATTGATAACTGATGGTCGTGAAGTAAATGAGAAGGGTGCATGTCTCAAAATATCATTTACCTCTTTTTAAAAACTTGAGCTCTTGCACCCCTGCAAATCATTGCTTCCCTCTGCGAAGGGACTTTCTATTTACTTTTATGTTGAGTCATCACCTTCTAAAACAAGCGCTAGAACCTGAGAGCGCTGCTGTCATGACTTATGCATTGTGTGTAGCTAATGTTGGGTGCATCATGACTGGATCTTTTCTACCATGAATTACAATGTTTAGTCGCTGCTTGAACTTTGGAGGTGCTCTGCATTTATGTTTTGCGGTCTCAGAAAGGGCTAGCGAGTTACCACTATTGTCATATTATATCATGGTTGTCTTGACAACGTGTTGCCGTTTGAGATACCTTATTATTGCTCGCGAGCTGATTATGTCATTGATATGAGTTAATATAATCTTTAAGAGTTATTGTCGGCATGGTTAGTTATAATGTTGGCTGAAAACCTGGGTGCTGTTTAAGCTTATTTATGAAAACAAGAGCAAAGGAGTTCGTAAAAGTTTGTCTTTTCCACTTTCAGTTTATCAACTGAATTGCTTGAGGACAAGCAAAGGTTTAAGCTTGGGGGAGTTGATACGTCTCCAACATATCTACTTTTCCTAACGCTTTTCCTCTTGTTTTGGACTCTAATTTGCATGATTTGAATGAAACTAACCCTGGACAGACATTGTTTTTAGGAGAACTACCATGGTGTTGTTTTTGTGCAGAAATAAAAGTTCTCGGAATGGAACGAAACTTTGCGAGGAATTTTTATTCAATAAATAAGAGTTTCTGGAGCCAAGATCCACCGAAGGGGGCACTTGGGTGGGCACAACCCACCAGGGCGCGCAGACCCTGAAACTGACGCTATAAATCTTATTTTTCCAGAAGAAAAAAATCAGGGAGAAAGAGTTATCGCGATCCACGAGACGGAGCCGCCGTCACCTCTTGTTCTTCATCGGGAGGCCAGATCTGGAGTCTGTTTGGGGCTCCGGAGAGGGGGATCTTCGTTCTTCATCATCACCAACCCTTCTCCATCGCCAATTCCATGATGCTCCCCACCGGGAGTGAGTAATTCCTTCATGGGCTCGTTGGTCGGTGAGGAGTTGGATGAGATTCATCATGTAATCGAGTTAGTTTTGTTAGGGCTTGATCCCTAGTATCCACTATGTTCGAAGATTGATGTTGCTATGACTTTGCCATGCTTAATGCTTGTCACTTTGGGCCTGGGTGCCATGAACTCAGATCTGAACCGTTTATGTTATCACAATTATATCCATGTTCTAGATCCGATCTTGCAAGTTATAGTCACCTAATACATGTTATGGTCCGGCAACCCCGGAGTGACAATAGTCGGGGCCACTCCCGGTGATGACCGTAGTTTGAGGAGTTCATGTATTCACTATGTGTTAATGCTTTGTTCCGGTTCTCTATTAAAAGGAGGCCTTAATATCCCTTAGTTTCCAATATGGACCCCGCTGCCACGGGAGGGTAGGACAAAAGATGCCATGCAAGTTCTTTCCATAAGCACGTCTGACTATTTACGGAATACATGCCTACATTATATTGACGACCTGGAGCTAGTGCCGTATCGCCCTAGATTATAACTGTCTCATGATGAATATCATCCAAGAAGTCACCGATCCAATGCCTACGAATTTATCCTATATTGCAAGGCGGGTTCCTTCTCCAAATACCCCAAAGCATCCTTCGAACACAGAAAACGTGTCTGGCTCTGCAAAACAAGTACCACACACAACCGCAGAGAGTATAATATTTCACAAGTCCAATCTGCTGACAACTTTTGTAGCGTGACATCACGTCCCTGCCCGGTCATTATTTCGAACCGTTTTTTAGCCTCCCGCTCCACGTTTCAAGATGCGTTTTTATTGGAACGTCTTGTCGAAGCAGAGATCGTGTCCCCTTATTGCGGGATTCTCATCAATACGGGCGTGGGTAACCCAACCGTTCCGTTGGCATGATCCCTTGGGAATAGGCAGGCTTTAAGGCCTATGAGGAGGCATTTGATATTCATCGCCTTTATAAAGGGGCACAGACCCATCTTTCTCCTCTATGCCTACCTTTTCCTCAACCTTTGCAACCTCGAGTTCCAGCACCCAGGTTTCAACTTAATTGTTCCGAGCCTCTCAGTAATGTCCGGACCTAGTGAGGGAGTCCTGGACTAAGGGGTCCTCGGTCCGGCCTGTTATCCATGGGCCGGACTGATAGGCTGTGAAGACACGAAGGCCGAAGACTGTACCCGTGTCCGGATAGGACTCTCCTTGGCCTGGAAGGCAAGCTTGGCGATCAACTATGAAGATTCCTTTCTATGTAACCGACTCCATGTAACCCTAGATCCTCCTCGGCGTCTATATAAACCGGAGGGTTTAGTCCGGAAAGCATATACTCATTACCATAGTCATACAGGCTAGACTTCTAGGGTTTTGCCATTACGATCTCGTGGTAGATCAACTCTTGTAATACTCATATTCATCAAGATCAATCAAGCAGGAAGTAGGGTATTACCTCCATAGAGAGGGCCCGAACCTGGGTAAACATCGCGTCCCCTGTCTCCTGTTACCATCGACCTTAGACGCACAGTTAGGGACCCCCTACCCGAGATCTGCCGGTTTTGACACCGACATTGGTGCTTTCATTGAGAGTTCCACTGTGTTGTCGACAAAAGGTTAGATGGCCCCTTCGATCATCGATAGTGACGCTGTCCAAGGAGAAACCTTCCTCCCTGGACAAATCTTCGTATTCGGCGGCTTCGTACTGCGGGCCAACTCGCTTGGCCATCTGGAGCAGATCGATAGCTACGCCCCTGGCCACCAGGTCAGATTTGGAAGCTTGAACTACGTCGCGGATATTCGTGGAGACTTGATCTTCAACAGATTTGAGACCGCGGCGATCGCTCCCCCTCGCTCCGATGAACATGACTTAAATCTGTCATCGGACCATATTCAGGAGATGGTTCATGTAACTGCTACGGCCTTAGATCTGGAGCAGATCACGCCATCCAAAGACACAGAGTCCGTGGCGTTGGAGCCACACACAGACTCAACACCTTGCAATATCTGCGTCAACGGAATTCCGGACTCGTTTCCGGATATAAGTTCCGAACCACGTACGCCTGCGGACACCGAGCTGGATCGATTATCGATCTTCGAGTTCAGCGCCGCAGACATCTTCCAACACTCGCCCTTGGGCGATGTGCTAAATTCATTAAAGAACCTGTCCTTGGCGGGGAACTCACAGCCGAACTATGTCCGGTTCGAACTAGAGGCTGATGATGGAGAATTTCGCTTCCCACCCGCCACCCACTTCATAGCCACTATCAAGGACTTAACTGACATGCTTGATTATGGCTCCGAAGACATCGACGGTATGGACGATGATGACGACAAGGAGCAAGGCCAAGACTCGCCATTCACTTGACGTTGGACGTCCACCTCTTCGTACGATGTGTACATGGTTGACACACCTAAAAAAGCTAGCGACGATGACAAAGAAGATCCAGTTGCGAATAAACCTCCTCAGACACAGTCCAAGCGCCGGCGCCCTAAACGCCGTTCTAAGTCACGTCGCTCAAAAGACAGCAACACTGGCACCGGAGAAAATAGTACTCTGGACGATGCCGAAAACAATGAAGACCCTGTTGGAGCACCATCTGAACAGGAGGAACAAGAAAACGGGCAAGTTAACCCTGATAAACAGGCCATGCCCAACGACTCGGATGACGATAGTTATCGTCCGCTCTCCGAGGATGAGGAGAGCCTCGGCAACGAGGATTTCATCGTGCCTGAGGCACCCCTCGAGCAGGAGCGCTTCAAGCGCCAGCTAATAGCTACTACAAGAAGTCTGAAGAAGAAGTAGCAGCAGCTCCAAGCTAATCAAGACCTACTCATTGACAAATGGACTGGTGTCCTGGCAGCCGAAGAATACGGCCTCAAGCGTCCAGCCAAGAGTTACCCGAAGCGCAGACTGCTACCTCAGTTCGATGAGGAGGCACCGGAGCCCATACCTCCCTCGCGCAATGCGGAACGACCACCACGTGGTCGGGACAGTGCGGCAGACCGACCACCCCGCAGTCGGGATAAAACGGCAACTCAGGCCGAACAGCAGCCCGCCCCACCGCCTCGTAGAAGCAGAGACAAAACAGCTCGGGACTATACATACGACCTTCGGCAGGACCTGGACAGTAGAGCAGGACACACCAGATCAATCTACGGATCGCGAGGATGCTTTTCGACTCGCGATGACGGCTACCTATTTGGACGTGACAAACCTAGTCACGCCCGGGCCGATAACCGCAGGCGGACTTCATCGGAGGTGCGCCGCGACGCGGCCCGATATAGAGGCGTCGCACACCCTCTTTGCTTCACAGATGAAGTAATGGATCATGAATTCCCCGAGGGGTTCAAGCCCGTCAATATTGAATCATACGACGGAACAACCGATCCCACAGTATGGATCGAGGATTTTATTTTCCACATCCATATGGCCCGTGGAGACGACCTCCACGCCATCAAATACCTCCCACTAAAGCTCAAAGGGCCAGCTCGACACTGGTTAAACAGCCTGCCTGAAAATTCCATCGGCAGCTGGGAGGACTTGGAAGAAGCTTTTCTTGACAACTTCCAAGGTACTTATGTCCGGCCACCAGACGCCGATGACCTAAGTCACATAGTCCAATAGCCTGGAGAATCAGCCAGAAAATTCTGGACTAGGTTCCTAACCAAGAAGAACCAAATAGTTGACTGTCCGGATGCCGAAGCCCTAGCGGCCTTTAAACATAGCATCCGTGACGAATGGCTCGCCCGCCACCTCGGCCAAGAAAAGCCGAAATACATGGCAGCCCTCACGGCACTCATGACCCGCTTTTGCGCGGGTGAGGATAGCTGGCTGGCTCGTAGCAAAAACACAGCCAGCGAGGCAGGCCCCTCCGAGGCCAAAAACAGCACCGGCAAGCTCCGGCGCAATAGACACAAACGCCGAAGCAATGGCGATAACACCGATGACACTACAGTTAACGCTGGATTCAGTGGCTCCAAGTCCGGCCAGCGGAAGAAGCCCTATAAAAGGAACAGTGAGGGACCATCCAACTTGGACCGCATACTCGATCGTCTGTGTCAGATACAAGACACCCCAGACAAACAAGCCAATCATACCAACAGAGATTGTTGAGTTTTTAAACAGGCTGGCAAGTTAAATGCCGAGAACAAGGAAAAGGGATCACAAAGTGAGGACGATGACGAAGAGCCCCGGCAGCCGAACACTGGGGGGCAGAAGAAATTTCCCCCTCAAGTCAAAACGGTGAACATGATATATGCTACACACATCCCCAAAAGGGAGCGCAGGCGCGCACTCAGGGACATCTATGCGGTAGAGCCAGTCGCCCCAAAATTCAATCAGTGGTCGTCATTCCCAATCACCTTTGATCGTCGAGATCATCCAACTAGTATCCGTCATGGCGGTTCGGCCGCACTGGTCCTCGACCCAATCATCGACGGATTTCACCTAACACGAGTCCTAATGGACAGTGGTAGCAGCCTCAACCTGCTCTATCAGGATATAGTGCGCAAAATGGGCATTAATCCCTCACGAATCAAGCCCACAAAGACTACCTTTAAAGGAGTCATACCAGGCGTAGAGGCCCGTTGTATGGGCTCCATCACGCTGGAGGTGGTCTTCGGTTCCCCGGACAACTTCCGAAGCGAAGAGCTAATCTTCGATATCGCCCATTCCGCAGCGGCTACCACGCACTGCTCGGACGAACCGCGTTTGCTAGATTCAACGCGGTGCCACACTATGCTTATCTCAAGCTCAAGATGCTCGGTCCACGCGGCGTCATAACAGTCAATGGAAACACAGAACGCTCCCTCCGTACAGAGGAGCACACAGCCGCCCTAGCAGCAGAGGTACAGAGCGGCCTTCTCAAGCAGAACTATAATCCGGCTGCCGAGCCCCTGGACACCACTAAGAGGGTCCGGACCACACTGCAATAGGACAGCTCGGCTCGTCATGAGCTCGATTAGCAATTCGGCCTCCGTCCCAATCCCGATGAGGTAGTGGCATTCGTACCACGCGTACATAATTATGCACTCAAAATCCCATGGGCATCGACGGAGGCACAACTAGCTTGTGGTCCACAGTTCAGCTACACCGATCCCGGACTCACTTGTGCCTTTACTATTTCCTTTTCCCCTTTTTCAGGTCTCTTTTATACAGGCCTCCTTCGATGGCCTGACCACTGGTCCTGTCAAAGGACAAGTACACCAGATTGGCACAGAGCACATGCATACAGGGGAAGCCCTAGAGGACAATCCAACGATTACTCTACCTGTTTTCAGGACCCAAACGCAGCTCGCCTTTGGTTATGGCATGTTAAATAGCCGGTGGCTTATTGCACTATTTGTATCAATGCGCTTTAACGCATTAACCTAATTATAATGGAAACAGTTCACGGCCCAAGTTCAAGGGCCCCAGATACTACCTCTGCTCTCTTTCTGTTTTCCTTTTACCATTAATTACTTATCTTCTAGCACCCGTGCACTATGGCACGTTTCATATTTGCCAGGGGCTCCCCATCGCCCATAATACGGCAACAAAGTCCGAACACTTCTTATAGATAAGTTTGGCACCCCGAATTTAGCATTATATGCATTGGCTCTGAATCATGTCTTTGGTCAATAGTTGGGTTGCCCGGCTCCTATGCTTGCTACCCTACGTTCCGCTCCATCGGCTAGGGTAGTAAAGGGAGAAACTGCGATTGTGCCCTAGTCTAAACCGGATGAGCACCTCAGTAGAGAAAGCCGAAAACTGACTGTCATGATGCAGCGAGAGTTGGTCAGCTGTTCGGAGGTTACAAATCGCTGGAGATTTTTTCCGCATTACGCGAAGGATCGGTACTTCCCGATCAGACACTGACAGCACTCTGGTTCGTCTACCAGGGGTTGCGCCCATGTTTTATTATAAAACTCCTATGGCTAAGTGAGGGCGTTTAAGCCGCATAGTCTGATTGCCTGGTTCGTTGCGCTAAACAACTCCTTCAAGGACCATATAATTGGATCAAGATTGTTTAGATTCCATCTCGAACACCTCCATACTACCTACGTGAGGGCAGAAGCCGACGACTGGCCAACCCTCAGATTCCATACAACACGGCCGCACAGGAGGAAACAATTAAAACATAACAAACATTATATTACAAACCGGCTTTGTTTTCATCATACAAGGCAAAGACAACACTAATGTATTCATTCGAAAATGATGTCCTGCCCGCACTGCGCTGCTGCAAGTCGAGACCCCTCTAGGACATCCGCAAAATATCGCTCGGGTGTGCGGTTCTCCTTTCCCTCCGGCGGCCCCCTGGCCACCTCGACGGCGTCCATCTTTGCCCACCACATCTTGCAATGGGCGAAGGCCAGGCGTGCACCTTCGATGCAGACTGATCGCTTGATGATGTCTAGCCGCGGACAGGCCTCCACCAGCCGCTTTACGAGGCCAAAATAACTGATGGGTATAGCTTCAGCTAGCCACAGCCGGATTATTAAATCCTTCATGGCCAGTTCGGCCACCCTGTGCAGCTCGACCAGCTGTTTCAGCTGATCGGAAAAGGGCACCGGATGTTCTGGCACAGCATACTGTGACCAGAACAGCTTGTCCGTGGAATTCCCTTCTTTGGCTCGGAAGAACTCCGCAGCATCGGACACGCTGCATGGTAGATCCGCAAAAGCCCCTGGGCAACTCCGAATCCGGGTTAGTAAAAGGTACTTCCTCTCCGCATACTTGCTCTGCATGTTAAAAGCCTTACCCGCTGCGATCTTCTTGGCCTCCTGGATCTCCTGGAGAGCGTCCCGGGCCTCATTCCGTGCGGCCTCCGCGCTCTGGCGAGCCTTGGTAAGTTCGGTCTCTTGAACCGACGCCTCGCGCTCCAAGGCTTCGCACTTCTTCACCGCGTCCTGGAGCTCCTACTGGACCTCGTTGACCCGGGCCTTGAGCTTCTTACAGGCGGCTTGCTGCTGGACAGCCTTCCCCTCGGCTTCGGCCAGGGCCTTTTTCAGGGCCTCAACCTCGGTCACCGCCCCTACACATATTATGACACTCCGGTCAATACTCACCACTTATTCTTTCTGAATACACAGCAAGTCGTTACTCACCTTGCTTCTCTTGGAGCTGAATCTTCACCTCGCTGAGCTTGTTCTCGGTCTGCTCCAGCCCTCTGCTTCAGTTCAGAGACTTCGGCAGCATGCGAGGTCGCGGCCAACAGCGACACCTGCTTATTCATACATATTAAGTTAGTCTCCTCAAACAAAGGATTGATCCTCCGTCCGGTCTTTCTTTCCGAAGACCGGACAATGTCTCAGGGGCTACTGTCTGCATGGGGTTTTTCTCTTTCTATGTTGCTTACCTCAAAACCTGTCAGCGGGTTGTTGCAGGCTTCGTTTAGTCCGCTCTTGGCGGACTGAACCTTCTCGATCACCGTCCCCATAAGGACATGTTGCTCGTCCACAATGGAGGCGCCTTGTAGCACCTCCATCAGGTTATCCAGTGCACCTGGTTGGACAGGGACCACCGGTGGAATTGGCGCACCCCCCTCCTTCGAAGGAGGCTGCTCGCCGGATTCTGGAGCCGTATTGGTCTCCGGAATTGTATTCGGCTGAGGGCCAAACTGAATACGGCCCTCCTCACTAGGCTCCATGGGGATTCGCTCCCCCATGTGTCTGGCAGCGGAGGTCTCGCCTTGTGGCGCCTCCTAGATAGCGTTCCGGGGCCCTCCCTGGCTCAGAGCGGTCCTCCGAGACAACACTTCGGTGTCATCCTTGGCATCGGGGGAGTGAGCGGTCGGCGGTGACATGCTGGCCATTTCTGCCAGATCCAACGAACCTCCAGATGAGGATCGCTGGATGCTGTCGCGGGCCGGGCTGCAATAGCACAATTAACCACTTCAAAACGATAAAGAGGAAAGGCCAGGATATACGGGTATATGTGAGTCATGGTACTTACGATGCTGCCCAGGGCTTAGTGCGGGGGCGTCGTTCCGGACTGCTATCGACGTCCCACGCGGTGTTGACCGCTGGGGTGCCCTTCCCCTTCTTGGGCGTTTCTGCCTCCAGATGCGCGGAAGCCGCCCTCTTCTTCTTTCCCTCCTCAGGGGGAGGGTTGTTCTCCTCCTCCTCCTCCTCTTCCTCGTCGTCGTCCTCCTCAGGAACGGAGGAAGGGGTCTCTTCGTCTCCGGACGACACGTCCGAAGTACCCTTGCGGCGGGGGTCTCTTTTGGCCCCCTTGGCCTTCTTCTTGGCCTTCTTCTCCAGCGCTTTATAGGGCGCCGGCACCAGCATCTTCGCTAAACGCGGGATGACTGGTTCTTTAGGCAGCGGAGCCGGACACTTAATCAGCTTCGCCCTCTCCATCCAGTCCTGAAGAAGCAATTGTAAAAGCTCAGACATCATCCTCGAAACAAACAAGTAGGGGATATGTTAAAAATAACATACCTCACTGGCGAGGTGTTTAATGTCATGCCCGCGGTCTGAATCTGTGGCTAGCGGTTTCTCGTTGCCCTTAAAGAGCAACTTCCAGGCACCTTCGTGAGTGGTTTCGAAGAGCCTCACCAGGGTTTGGTGCCTCTTCGGATTGAACTCCCACAGAGGGCGTCTTCGGCGCTGGCACGGGAGAATCCGGCGAACTAGCATCACCTGGATTACATCTACAAGCTTGACGTTCTTGGCTATCATGCTTTGAACGCACGTCTGCAGCGCTATCAGCTCATCGGGCGAACACCAGTTCGTACTCTTCTCGACCCAGGAGGTGAGTCGCATGGGAGCGCCGGAGCGGAATTCGGCAGTTGCGGCCTAGGTGGTGCCACGGGGTTCTGTGATGTAGAACCACTGTTTCTGTCACTCCTTTACTGTATCCACAAAAGTGCCTTTCGGCCAGGAGACGTTGGACAGCTTACTCACCATGGCTCCTCCGCACTCCGCGTGCTGGCCATCCACCACCTTCGGCTTCACGTTGAAGACTTTGAGCCACAGCCCGAAGTGGGGTTGGATGCGGAGGAAGGCCTCACACACGACGATAAACGCCAAGATGTTGAGGAAGGAGTCCGGGGACAGATCGTGGAAATCTATCCCGTAATAATACATCAGCCCGCGGACGAAAGGGTGGAGTGGAAACCCTAGACCGCGGAAGAAATGAGGGATGAATACCACCCTCTCGTTGGGCTTCGGCGTGGGGACGACTTGTCCCTCGGCCGGCAGACGGTGGGCGATTTCCTTCGCCAAGTATCCGGTCGCCCGAAGCTCAGTAATGTCCTCCTCCTTGACGGAGGAGACCATCCACTTGCCCTGACCTCCGGATCCGGACATGGTTGAGTGCTAGATCAAGTGGAAAGGAGATGAGAACTTGGGCGCTGGAGCTCGAGATTGGAAGGGCGGAGAAAGAGAGAAGGCGTGGGAGAGGAAGGGGGAATCCTTACCCCCTTATAAAGGCAGTGAATATTGAACACCTCCCCACTCACCTTAGAACTCGCCTATTCCCAAGGGCTGTGTAAACGGCACGGTTGGGTTACCCATACCCGTATTGAGGAGAATCCCGTAATAAGGGGGCACGATCTCTGCTTTGACAAGACATGCCCATGGCAACCGCGTCTCGAAACATGGAGCGGCAGACACAAAACGGTTTCGGAATTATGGCCGGTCAGACGTGATGTCATGCTACAAAAAGTTGTCAGCGGATTGGACTCGTGTAAAATTATATTCTCTCTGCGGTTGTGTATGGTGTGTGTGACAGGTCCGGACACTATCATCACGTCCGAAGATTATCTTGGAGTTCGGAAAGAAGGGAACCCACCTTGCAATGCCGAAGACAATCTGCGTGCCGGACTCCTCGTCATTGAAGCCAGGTTCTGGGGCTACTGAGGGAGTCCTGGACTAAGGGGTCCTCGGGCGTCCGGCCTGTTATCCATGGGCCCGACTGATAGGCTGTGAAGACACGAAGGCCGAAGACTGTACCCGTGTCCGGATAGGACTCTCCTTGGCGTGGAAGGCAAGCTTGGCGATCAACTATGAAGATTCCTTTCTATGTAACCGACTCCATGTAACCCTAGATCTTCCTCGGTGTCTATATAAACCGGAGGGTTTAGTCCGGAAAGCATATACTCATTACCATAGTCATACAGGCTAGACTTCTAGGGTTTAGCCATTACGATCTCGTGGTAGATCAACTCTTATAATACTCATGTTCATCAAGATCAATCAAGCATGAAGTAGGGTATTACCTTCATAGAGAGGGCCCGAACCTGGGTAAACATCGTGTCCCCTGTCTCCTGTTACCGTCGACCTTAGACGCACAGTTCAGGACCCCCTACCCGCGATCCGCCGGTTTTGACACCGACACCCAGCCCTCACGGCCAGTGGGTGGACTCCTCTGTCACAGAGGAGGATATCGCGAAGCTCCGGGCGGCAAGATACCTGACCGCGGAAATCCTCCACAGGCTCCCTGCTAAAGGGCAGGTTATTCCTACTCCCAGATACGGCGAGAGGGTCGTATTCATCTCCCACTTCCTCCGGGGGCTAGGGTTCGCTCTCCATCCCTTCGTTCGCGGACTCATGTTCTATTACGGGCTAGATTTTCATGATCTAGCTCCAGACTCCTTTCTCCACATCTCGGCGTTCATTGTCATGTGCGAGGCCTTTCTCCGCTTCCCCCACACTTCGGCTTATAGCTCAAGACCTTTAATGTGAAGCCGAAGGTAATCGAGGGGAAGCAAGCGGAGTGTGGTGGTGCTACGGTGAGCAAGCTCACCAATACTCTTTGGCCAAAAGGCTCTTTCATGGAAACTTCCAACCTATGGCAACGGGAGGGGTTTTACATCACTGAACCCCGTGGTACCAAGTGGGCAGCTACACCTGCGTTCCGATCTGGCCCTCCATTACGACTCGCATCATGGATTAATAAGGGGCTGGACTGGGGATCAATTGACGAAGTGCAGATGCTACAAAGCCGCATCCGGAGCCTCCTCGAAAAGGACACCGGCCTCATCAATGTAATCCAGGTAATGCTAGTCCGCCGGGTCCTGTCGTGCCAGCGCCGGCCCCTCCGCGTGTGGGAGTTCAATCCGGAAGGACCATGGACCCTTCAACACTTCTTCGGCACAACGCACAGAGGAATGTGGAAGTTATTCTTCGGGACACGAAAACAATGGTCGGATACCGACGACATCGGCCTCGACTGCAACCATCCGGATACCTCGGTAAGTCCTCGACTCTCGAACACAGCTTTGTTAAGTATCCCGTAATAATATACTGAGAAAACAATCTTCGAACAGGGCTGGATAAAGAAGGCGGAACAAATTAGGTGTTCGACTCCTCTTCCCGAAGACTCCGCTGATCTCATGTTAACAAGGATGCTGGCCCCGGCGCCATATCAAGTGCCAGCGAAGGAGGACAAGGAGGAGAGCAAGAAGGCCAAAGGCGGCCTCCATTCTAAAGGTACACCAGACACTATGTCCGGGGAGATTGGAACCCCCTCTTTCGAAGACAAAAGAGAAGGAGAAGCTGACATCCCTTCTCCCCATGGGAAGAAAAGGACCGCCTCCGAAGATTTGGAGGTAAAGGCTCCTAAGCGAGGGAAGATGTCCCTGTCAGGCGGTTCGGGTTCGGAAGACGACGTTGTCGCGCAGTTCCTCCGTAAGGACAAGCCCTTAGCCTAATCATAAGTGAACAAGGGTGTCCTAAACATATCCCGTTCCTTTCCGGTTACAAGGGTAACATCTAAAATATATGTTTGCAGTCCGGCATGTAGTCCTCCTCAATAGTCCTCCTCCTCGGGGGATCTTCTTCCAGAGATGATGGAAAGCGAGACGCCTCCACAGAACTCCTCGCCTAATAGGGCGGACGACTTCGAGGTGTCGTCCCGGAGGATCTCTCCCGATCAACAAGTGGTGCGAGGGACGATGGAGACCACGCCCGAAGGTGATACTTCGGTAGTCCAGGGTCCGGGGCGTGCGGCCCCTTCGGGGACCAATAATAAAGCCCTCGGACTATCCGGTTTACAGCCGGAGATGACCCTAGGGTCGATTAAACATATCCTTTCGAAGGGGGTCCGTACTCCCTGTCACGACCGGTTTTCAATAAAATAATTATTGAGAGACCAATCCCTTTTACGGACCAGTAAGGAAGAATTCCTTCTCACTGGTAGACAATATCTTGGTCACAGAAGAAAAATACCAGGAGTACTGAATATAATACAAGGTTGAGCGGAGACTGCCCAACAATTTATTACATGCATGCCGATAAAGCAAGACGGCGGATAGGGTGGCATAACTACTAACTCACGATAATAACGGTGGTGGAAATATCACCGCGAAACGAGTGATATGACTCCTGAAGACTACAGCTCTTCGAGCGTCGGAGTGAGGCTCGAGGAGACTTATTGCGGGTGGCGGAAGCGTATATAATACAAGTGACCAATATCCAGGATCGCGCAGGACTGACTGGGACTCCTCTAGGCGTCGGACGCGCTATCAAACTCTTCATCCAAGAGATCGCCTTCGTCAACATCTGGCCAAATCAACAAGCCAGGTGAGTACTATGAAAGTACTCGCAAGACAGTTCGGACATAAGATATAACAAATGTAAACATGAAGCGTATGAACAAATTAACCAGTGCATTCAGACATAGAGATAGTACATACTGGGTGCCAAACGAGGGTCTGAATGACTCCTCGAGAGGAAACTGCAAGAATAGTAATACTGGTGCCAAACGAGTGTCTGAATGACTCCTCGAGAGGAAACTGCAAGAATAGTAATACTGGTGCCAAACGAGTGTCTGAATGACTCCTCGAGAGGAAACTGCAAGAATAGTAATACTGGTGCCAAACGAGTGTCTGAATGACTCCTCGAGAGGAAACTGCAAGAATAATAATGCCACAGTCGGGCGTCGGGGCGATACCACATAAAGGGCTTATATTGTAGCTCAATAATTCAGTAGCTCGAGATTATAAATTATTACAAGTACGAGACAAATATAAGGTTAGTCCATCCACAGTAATAATAATTAAACTGGGTTTACCACTTGAGCTTGTTCACCGGGGACAAGTTTTCCACGCGGATAGATATGGATATACTGATTACACTACTTGATCATGGATACGATGACTTGGAAGAATTTGACTCTGCAGAGTTTGTACTTAACCACAGCCAACGGATTTCAGTAGTCACGGGGACTAGTTCCGTTTACGGTGTTTTGGAAGAAACACGTCTAACCAGTACACACCCATTCAACATTCCGAAGCCAGGGATCACCCTCGGCAATGTTCAAGAAAATCCTTGAGACGGGGAGGCTACAACCTCGCGTAGCATGGGATCAAATTTCTATATGCGCGCTCTAAGGGGGTGCCCCCCCTCTCGGTCCCAACCGAAAACACCCATGCCCCCTGACCGGATGACTGGCTTTAATCCTAGGCCAAGGAACCATCATCCCGGCCCCTCTGTTTGGTGTGTACACAGAAAGAGGTTACCAACTTACTAAACCGCACCCTGGCAAATGAAACATGTGGCAGCACGGAGGGGAAAAGAACGATAACGTGACTCCGTCCACGTTAACGTTGGAATTCGTCGGATGATGCAAGGCTGGTATGCTACAACAGTACCACCTTGCTGCCCTTCATGTCACCACATGATTAGGCCATCTCTCACCAGAGATCATCGCGACTTTGGAAAAAAGCGGGTAGTTGCCTCACAAGCAACGAGGTACTCACTGACACTCATATGCCACGCACAGACTGTCACGCAAACATGCAAAACACCTATCATATCCAAGGTTCAAACATGCTTGCCTGGTTCGGAGAAGTCAGAGTCTAGCTCAGCGAAGTTCGCGGCTCCGTCACCTCTTCCGGAACCTACGGCATAACGAAAACGGGCACTAACGTGAAAACCAACGCGTGCATAAAAATTTCTCCAAAATTTTTCCAAATAAATCCCATAAAAAACTAGACAAAATTTTAAGACTGTCAGAAAAAGAATCACTCAAAAATCCCTTTTTATTAAAAAGTTATAAAGGTTTCTGTCCAGGGACTCATCTGTAATGAAACAGAAAAGTTCCAGGGTTTAAACTGAGAAAACAGAAAACGCTTCGGAAAGAAATGCGCCAGCTAAAAAGGGAAAATGTATTTTGCCCGAAGGCGCCAACGGAAAACGGTTCGAGGGAGAATAGAACAGAGGCTGACATGGGGGTCCACATGTCAGGTTCAAAAAGCTCGCCGGCGCCCGAAGACTGCGGTGGACGCCGGCGTCGAACCACGGCGAGTCAGGAAGATCGGAGGGTACCAAGAGCTTCAGTGTGTCCTTCCGCGTCGGTGGGTGGTGGACTCAACCGACGGAGAGCACCACGTCGACGGCGACACTTTCTCCGGTGGACGGCGGTTCGGGTGATGGTGGGGAACTCCGGTGGTGAGCTGCAAACCTCGAATTGAAGCGCGGGTCAGAAGAGTGGATGCATAGGGAAGCTACTGGCAAGAGATGGGAGGCGGAGGTGCACGCACGGGGGCGAATCGAGCTGGATCCCGTGGCGGGTTGCGGCGGCCGGAGTCGAGGAAGGAGACCTCCTCGGGGCTCTTCCAGTGGCTAGGCGTGCTCTAGGTGGAGTGCAGAGGTGGTGTGAGTTCGAGTTGAAGCTCGGGGCCTCTATTTATAGGCGGATCGAGGGGGTGGCCGTGAACGGAGAATCTCCGGCGAGCGATTACGGCGAGGTAGTGGTTGAGTAGGTGGTTTGAGTGGCCAGGCAGCATCAGTGAGGTTTACTGGTGCCATTCCACTTCTAAACTGAGTTGGTCTTGGCGTAATGGCGTCGGTCCACGGTGGGGTGGCCGCACGGGCACGTCGGCGGCAGAGAGCGCGCTCCGTGCCCAGCGGTTCACGACGAGGGTGGCAGCGCGTTCTGGGGAGTGGAAGGCCACGCGGCGAGCTCCGATGGCTTGGGTGGCACAGGGTGGCGCCGCGCCTCTCTCTGGCGGCCGCAAAGCCGCCGCTGGCGTCGGTCACGGGGCGGCGCACCTCCTCCTGCTCGTCGCCGACGTCCGCAAGCGTCCAGGCGCTCGTGCGGTGCAGGAACAAGGGGGAGGGGACGGGGAGCAAGGCGACATCGAGGCACTGTCGAGATCGACAACAAGTTCTGAAGAAAATGACAGTGTACTGAAACTGTTTCTGAACTTTACTGAACTTGACATTGACCATGCACTGCAGGTGCTCGACAGAATGATTTGGCAATGAGAAAAAATTTCCTGGGGCTGGGGCTTGGTGAGGTGACCACTCAATGTACCCAGAGGCTGCCTGATTTTACTTGGAATATTTGGAGAAGGATTTGAATGACTTTCACCAAATTTGACAAATCTGGTCCAAACTTGCAGCAAGTGTAGTTTGAAAAATTTGAACTGAAGACCAGTGGATCTTCATGGATCTTGGTTGAGGGTTCAAAGGACTAGGAAGGGGAGTTGGTTTGGGGGCAAAAATCAAAGCAGAGATGGTAGCTCCTTTGTAAATCTCCAAGGGCTAGAATAGAAGACAGAAATTTATTTGATAAAATTTAAATGGAAAATAATTATATGGAGAGGTACAACTTGCTAGGTTTGATGCAAAACATGATCCAAAGATGAGGGAAGGTCTAGGAGAGTGGATTTGCACTAAGGCCATGGCAAGAGGGAATTGTTGAAAGTGGTAAAGGATCATTCCAAAAGCCATAGTGCAAATTTCAAAGAGATTTTCAAAAGGCATTTTTCTCAAGTGAAAAGTATTTTGTCTCGAGTCAAAATAAAAAGGCAAGGACCTCCAAGACCAAAAGCAAGTCTTGGGTGAATCCAAAATAGAAAAAAAAACTCTTGCCATAAAAATTATATTGAAAGGGAGGTTTCTTTGAAAGAAAAAATTTAAATCACCTCCCTCAAGTCAAATAAAATCTTTTGAAAAATCCAAATAAAATCTTGGGTGTCACACTCCCGCAGCCGCTTCCAGGAATCCGGAGGCGCCGGATACATTGATGGACATGTTGCAACATGCGTCCATCTCAGAGGAACATCGTACCTTAATGGGTACGGCAGTTGAGAGGATTCTATCCGCGAGAAGCGTATTGAATGAAGCCTTCACGGGCCTACTAAGAGGCTTCGAGGTATGCAATGTAATATCTTCAATTGCACTCTATGTGCAAAATGCACTTGTGTATAGACAGTAGCCCCTGAGACTCTGGTTGGCGTCCAAAGGGAGGCGATCAGAGGATCAAAAAGATATGCCCAGGAAATAATCTAATTAATTGGAACACAGGCTGTTACATCCATGGCGACTGCCCATGCTACAGAGGTTGCAGGTCTGAAGCAGAAACTTAATGTGGTGGATGACGACATCACGCTTATTAACAGGCGGCTCAACGAGGCGCAAGGTATGTTTTGGGGCAGTCAGTATATGTATGTATAATAATATGAGCATGAAGTAGGACTATATACTACGATATGCATAACTGCAGATAGTGCTGCCGCGGTTGAGACCCTTCGGACTGAGCTCGCCCGGGCCAAGGAGCAAGCCAGGATGAGTAATGCGGCTGCCAAGAAGGCAGCTGCTGAGTTAAAGGCCAAACAGGTTGCTCGGCGCCAGTGCGAGGAGAGAATATCTACCATGGCGCGCGAGCTAAAGGATGCCGCTGTCCGATGCGAATTCCTCAAGAAGGATAACAAAGCCAAAGCGGCAGATCTCGACAAGGCCTTACAAGAGGCGAGAGAAGCACAATCCGAGTCTAGAGCGGCTCAGGAGGAGATCTGGCAAGCTAGGGACATAGCGGCCGGTAAGCCCTTCTTATTACAAACTAAATTCAGCGATCTGAAGTATGCCTCGCTTAATCAAATGTGGAGTTCTCCAGACGCATTCTTGGACTTGCCGAAGAGTGTCTCCGATGCGGCGTAGTTTTTCCAAGCGCAAGAAGGACATGCAACGGAGAAGCTTTTCTGGTCGCAATTCAGCATGCCAAAGCGTCCGCTGTTGTTGAACGAACAGATGGCCCAGTGGGCCGAGCTCCACAAGATATCCGGATCTGCCATGAAGGACATCGTGGTCCGGCTGTGGCCGACTGAGCCAATTCCGAATAGTTATTTCGGTTTGGTGCAGCGACTTGTTGATGCGGTGCCGCGTATCGACGCCGTTAAGCGGTCCACGTGCATTGAAGGTGCATGGATGGCCTTTGCTCGTGTCAAGACGTACTGGGCGAAGATGAAGGCCGCCGATATTGCAGCAAAAAGTCCACCCAGGGGCAAGGACCATCACACGCCGGGGCATTATTTTGAGGATGTCCTAGAGGGTGCCCGCTTGATAGAGGGTCAGTGCTCGATGGATATGATATTCGAGTGAATGTACCAAAATTGTAAAAACGATATTATGATATATTACAGGCTATGTTTTTATACTTTTGCCTGAAAGTTTTGGTTCCTCCTGTGCGGCCGTTTTTGTATAATCTAAAAGTTTACCAGTCGTCGGCTTCGGCCCCCTCGCATATAATACGGGGGTGTTCGGAAAAGCACTTGATCACTCTTGACCCAACGTCTTGGTCCGTGAAGGAGGTGTCAATGCAACGAACTAGGCAATCGGACTATTGGGCTTTAACATTCACTTAGCCATAGGAGTTTGACGATGGGTCTACAATATAGCCCCTGGTATGTACGCGGTTATCCGAATACGGTGCGTTACATAGGTGACCAGAAGAACGGTCCTTCGTGTAGTACGGAAGGAATCGCGAAAGATTCTGGTAAGTCATCGAGTGGTTGACCAGCTCTCGCCGCATCATGACAGTCAGTTTTCGGCTTTCTCTACTAAGGTGCTTGACTAGATGAACCGGAAACACAATTGCAGTAGTTCTCCCTTTACTACCCTAGCCGATAGGACGGAACGTAATGTAGTAAGCACAGGAGCCGGGCAACCCAACTATTGACCAAAGACATGATTCAGAGCTGATGCATATAAGGCCAAACTCGTGACGCTGAAGTGTGCTATAAAGCTGTTCGGACTTGTCGGCAACTCATATGTTGCCATATCGAGCACCTGGCAATTTGTGCCGAGGTGCGTGCGTGAAACAACCGAAGAAGCAAAATTCAGTTCTTAGAAAAAGCGAATACTGAATACGGATGATGTTCACTGGAATCTGATTGACACGTCGAACGCAATCTTGCAGATTATAACGCCACTACCCGGGCTAGTTGACATGCCAAGGGTCGAAGGCTGAGGAAAAAGGCACTTTGCAGGTTAGAAATAAAGAGTGCGGTCTACAAAAAATCATTTGGACCTCATGTCGCACGTCTACGCTGCCTTGCCTTGGCGAAAGGACTCCTTGGCAGGAATAGCCTTTGGTTATCTATACGAAGCCGAACTCAGAAAGAGTCCGTAAGATGACCAGGCTTTGAATCACCTGTGGTAAAAGATAAAAAATAGTTAGAAAAAAGAAAAAAAGTCTATCGGAGTGCGGACCGCATTGTAGGCCTGTCCGTATTGTGCCTCCGCCGATGACCAGGGTATTTTAAGTGCATAATTATGTATGCACGGTACAAACTTTGCAGCTATATGAGGCGAATGACAGAGGCCGAACTGCTAATCCAGCTCTGAGATTGATCGGTCCTGTTTAATAGAGACCGGCGGCTTGATGGCCGATGAGATACGCGGCTTGATGAGGCTGCTTTGTACTTCGGCTGCGGTAGCCGTAGTATGCTCCTCTGTACGGAGGGAGCGTTCCGTATTTCCGTTTATCGTGATGACGCCACGTGGACCGGGCATCTTAAGCTTTAGATAGGCATAGTGTGGGACCGCATTAAAACGAGCAAAAGCGGTACGCCCGAGCAGTGCATGGTAGCTACTGCGGAACGGGACTCGAAGGTCAAGCCTTCGCTTCGAAAGTTGTTCGGCGAACCGAAAACGACTTCCAATGTAATTGAGCCCATGCAGTGAGCTTCTATACCGGGTACTGCTCCCTTGAAGGTAGTTATGGTGGGCTTGATTCTTGAAGGATCAATGTCCATTTTGCGGACAGTGTCTTGGTAGAGTAGATTAAGGCTCATGCCGCCGTCCATAAGGACTTTCGTGAGAGGGCACCCATCGATAATTGGGTGGAGGACCAGAGCTGTCGAACATTCGTGACGGATACTGGCTGGGTGGTCCTTGCGATCAAAAGTGATCGGGCAAGCCGCCCATTGGCTAAATTTTGGGGCGATCGGCTCTATGGCGTAGGCGTCCCATAGTGCGCGCTTGTGCTCCCCTGTAGGGATGTGCATCACGTATACCATGTTTACTATTTTTACTTTGGGGGAAAATTGCTTCTAACCCCCGGTGTTCGGTTGGTGAGTCTCTTCGTCATCGTTGTCACTGGGCGGCCCCCTCCCCTTGTGTTCGACATTAAGCTTGCCGGCTTGTTTAAAGACCCAACAACTTCTATTGGTATGATTGGCTGGTTTATCGGGGGTGCCATGAATCTGGCAGGGCCGATCCAATATCTTGTCTAAATTGGATGGTCCGTCTCTGTTTGCCTTGAATGGCTTTTTCCGTTGACCGGGTTTGGAGCCGCTGAATCCGGCATTGACCGTTGTGTCTTGCATTCCTTCATTATTATTTCGACGCTTGTGTTTATTGCGTCATGGCTTGCCGTTGCCGTCTTGAACTTCGGAAGTGCCTGGATCACTGGTGTTGTTGCTTCTACGAGCGAGCCAGATGTCTTCTCCCGCGCAAAAGCGGGTCATCAGAGCGGTAAGGGCTACCATGGATTTTGGTTTTTCTTGACCGAGGTGGCGGGCGAGCCACTCATCTCGGACGCTATGTTTAAAGGCCGCGAGGGCTTCGGCGTCTGAACAATCGACAATTTGGTTCTTTTTAATTAAGAACCTAGTCCAGAGCTTCCTAGCTGACTCCCCGGGCTGCTGGATAATGTGACTTAGGTCATCGGCATCCGGAGGCCGGACATATGTACCTTGGAAGTTATCGCGGAAGGCGTCTTCCAAGTCTTCCCAGCTACCAATGGAGTTCTTTGGGAGGCTGTTTAGCCAGTGCCGCGCTGGTCCCTTTAGTTTTAGTGGGAGGTATTTGATGGCGTGAAGATCATCACCGCGGGCCATATGAATATGGAGAAGAAAATCCTCAATCCATACTGTAGGGTCTGTTGTCCCATCATATGATTCGATGTTCACGGGTTTAAACCCTTCTCGGAATTCATGTTCCATTACTTTATCAGTGAAGCAGAGGGGGTGTGCGGCGCCTCTATATCGGGCCAAGTCGCGACGTAGCTCGGATGGAGTCCGTCTGCGGTTTTCGGCCCGGGCGTGGTTATGTTTGTCACGTCCGGCTAGATGGTCGTCGTCGCGCGTCGGGGCACGCCCCCGCGATCCGTAGATCGATCTGATCTGACCTGCTCTATTGTCCAGGTCCTCCCGCAGGTCATATGTATAACCCCGAGCTGTTATGTCCCTGGCTTTACGGCGGGGTAGTATTGGTTGGTGTTCGGCTTGAGTTGCCGCTTTGTCCCGGCCACGTGGTGGTCGGTCAGCCGCATTATGCGCTGATGGTACGGGCTCCAGCGCCTCGTCATCGAAGCGAGGTAACAATTTGTGCTTCGGGTAACTTTTGGTTGGGCGCTCGAGGCCGTATTCCTCGGCTGCCAGGACATTAGTCCACCTGTCATTGAGCAGATCTTGATCAGCTTGAAGCTGTTGCTGCTTCTTTTTCAGGCTCTTTGCAGTGGCGATTAGCCGACGCTTCAAGCGCTCCTGCTCGAGGGGTTCCTCAGGTATGATGAAGTCTTCGTCACCGAGGCTCACCTCGTCCTCGGAGAGTGGGAGATAATTAATGTCCTCCGAGTCTTCGTTTATGGTCTGTTCATCAGGGCTAACTTGCCCATCTTCCCGATCGTCCTGTTCGGAAGTTGGCTCGACGGGGTCTTCTCTGTCTTCGGCGTCATCCGGAGTGTTGTTGTCTCCTGTGCCGGTATTGCTGTTTTTCCCACGGCGTGATTTAGAGCGGCGCCGCTGACGTCGGCGCTTTGGCTGTATCTCAGGAGGTTTATCCTCGACTGGATCTTCCTTGTCATCGCCGTTAGCTTCTTTGGGTGTATCCACCATGTACACGTCATACGAAGAGGTGGCCGTCCAGCGTCCAGTAAACGACAGGTTTTTGGCCTCCTCTTCTCCGGCAACGTCGTCCATACCATCGATGTTTTCGGAGTCGTAATCGAGCATGTCTATTAAGTCTTCGAAAGTGGCTATAAAGTGGGTGGTGGGTGGGACGTAAAATTTCCTGCTCTCAGCCCCTAGTCTGGGCTGGGCATAGTTCGGACGTTGCTCCCCTGTAATGACAAGGGATCGCATTAAGTCCAGAGCCTCGCTTAAAGGCGAGGTTTGGCCCGAGAGAAGAGAGCCCGTGGGGTACGACGAGAGGGAGACTCCTTGGCCGAACTCACACGATGCTGACTCCGAGGATTCAGAGCCAGTGTCCGGAGAAGGGTCCGGCTTCATGATGGTTGCCAGCGGCACTACTTCCCCCGGCTCTCCCACAATGGGGTTAGTGGCCGCAGATAGTCCGGCGAGCTCAGGGAGCCTCTCTTCGGACCTGGCGGTACGCTTCGGATCTAAGGCCAGAGCGGAGGTTGGGGGCGAGAATCCTTGGAAGATCAAGTCTCCTCGGATACCAGTGACATAGTCCAGATTTCCAAAACTAATCTGGTGACCTGGGGCGTAGCTGTCGATCTGCTCTAGATGGCCAAGCGAGTTGGCCTGCAGTGCAAAGCCGCCGGACACAAAGATCTGGCCGGGGAGGAAAACCTCCCCTAGGGCAGCATTGTTGTAGACGATTGATGGAGCCATGGAACCTCTTGACGACGATGGAGCGGAACTCTCAATGAAAGCACCAATGTTGGTGTCAAAACCGGTGGATCTCGGGTAGGGGGTCCCGAACTGTGCGTCTAAGGTCGATGGTAACAGGAGACAGGGGACACGATGTTTACCCAGGTTCGGGCCCTCTCTATGGAGGTAATACCCTACTTCCTGCTTGAATGATCTTGATGAATATGTGTATTACAAGATTTGATCTATCGCGAGATCATAATGGCTAAACCCTAGAAGTCTACCCTATATGATTATGATTGCCTCTACGGACTAAACCCTCAAGCTTATATAGACACCGGAGGGGACTAGGGTTGTCCAAAGTTGGTTACAGAGAAAGGAATCTTCATATCCAAACGCCAGGCTTGCCATCCACGCCAAGGAGAGTCCCATCTAGACACGGGAGAGAGTCTTCTGTCTTGTATCTTCACGACCCATCAGTCTGGCCCATGTCACATAGGTCGGACGTCGGAGGACCCCTTAATCCAGGACTCCCTCACCCACGTGGGGACCACAACCCACCAGGGCGTGCTTGTCCTGGCACGCCCAGGTGGGTTGTGCCCACCTGGTGCACCTCCCTCTGATATTATTTGCACCAGAAATTCTTAAATATTCAGAAAAAATCGTATTAAATTTTTAGAGCATTCTGAGAACTTTTATTTTTGGGTCATTTTTTTATTGCACGGGAAATTTAGAAACCAGACAAAACATGTCATTTTATTTTATTTAACTAATAAAAACAAAAAACAAAAAGTAGGGACAGAAGGTAGTGCTTACTAAATTCATCAACTTCATACCGCTAAAAAATGATCCATTAATAAGGTTGATCAAGTCTTATTAACAATCACTTTCGATTAGCATGAAACCGAAGAACTATCGTAAATCACTAAGTTACATCAACGGGGATATGAATGTCCCCAACAATAAGCATTTCATATTTCTTTTTGACAGTAGGTAGAGGTATTTGAAAACTTCCAATAGTGATTGCCGGAGACTTTTCAATAACATTAATACCATTCACTTGGAATTGTTTCTTCGAAAAGTGCACTGTATGTTCATCACCGTTGATATGAAAAGTGACCTTGCTTTTATTGCAATCAATAACAGGCCCTGCAGTATTCAAGAAGGGTCTACCAAGGATAATCGACATGTTGTCGTCCTCGGGCATCTCAAGTATAACAAAGTGAGTCAAAATAGTAACATTAGCAACAACAACGGGCACATCCTCACAGATACCGAAAGGTATGGCAGTTGATTTGTCAGCCATTTACAAAGATATTTCAGTAGGTGTGAGTTTATTCAAATCAAGTCTTTTATATAAAGAGAAGGGCATAGCAATTACACCAGCTCCTAAATCACACAAAGCAGTTTTCACATAATTCTTTTTGATGGAGCAAGGTATAGTTGGTATTCCTGGATCTCCAAGTTTTTTAGGTACTCCATCTTTAAAAGTATAATTAGCAAGCATAGTGGAGATTTCAGCTTCCGGTATTTTTCTCTTATTAGTGATGATGTATTTCATGTACTTTGCATAAGGAGGCATTTTCAAGATATCAGTTAAGCGAGTACGCAAAAGACTGGCCTCAGCATTTCAGCAAAGCATTCAAATTCTTCATCATCTTTCTTTTTAGTTGACTTGGGTGGAAATGGCATAGGTTTTTGAACCCATGGTTCTCTTTCTTTACCGTGTTCTCTAGCAATGAAGTCTCTTTTATCATATCTTTTATTCTTAGGTTGTGGGATATCAAGATCAACATGTGGTTCTATCTCAACATCATTGTCCGGTTCTCTATTATTTGGTTGAGCATCTTCATGAACCTCATCATTATCTTTTTCATTATCAGAAGGTGAGTGTTCATTACCAGACTGAGTTTCAGCATCAGAGATAGAAGTTTCATTATCATTATCAGGAGGGTTTTCTATTTCAGGTTCACTAGAAGTATGCAAAGTCCTATCATTTTTCTTCTTCTTTTTCTTTCTAGAAGGACTAGGTGCATCAGTGTTAACTCTTTATGAATCTTGTTCTATTCTTTTTGGGTGACCCTCAGGATAAAGTGGTTCCTGAGCCATTTTATCTCCTCTAGTTGCAACTCTAACAGCAAAGTCATGTATATTATTATTCATTTCATCTAGCAATTCTCTTTGAGATTTAGCAACTTGTTCTAACTGAGTTTGAACCATAGAAGCATGTTTTCCAACACCTCTAACATCATTTGAGATTCTAAATAACAATTCACTCAAGCGAGCAATCATATCAGAATTATATTTCAATTGTTTCATAACATTTGCATTGAAGTGATCTTGTTTTCTAATATAGTTTTCAAACTCATAAATACATTGGCTAGGATGCATATTGTGAGGATTGTCATTATCACTGAACTTCATTAGAGAATTTACCTCTACCACCTTAGGCAGTGGTGGTGTATTAAGCCTATGTATTTCTTCAATAAGAGGTAAATTTTTAACATCCTCAGCTTTAATAGCTTTTTCCTTCATAGATTTCTTTGCCTCTTGCATATCTTCAGGACGGAGATATAATATACCCCTCTTCTTCAGAGTGGGTTTAGCCGGTGGTTCAGGAGGAGTCCAATCATCATAATTTTTCAATATACTATTCAATAATTCTTCAGCCTGCCCAGCAGTTTGTTCCCTGAAAACACAACCAGCACAATTATCTAGGAAATCCCTAGAAGCATCGGTTAGTCAATTATAGAAGATATCAAGTATTACATTTTTCTTAAGAGGATGATCAGGCAAAGCATTAAGTAACTGGCAAAGCCTCCCCCAAGCTTGTGGGAGACTCTCTTCTTTAATTTGAACAAAGTTAAATATTTCATGTAAGGCAGCTTGTTTCTTATGAGCAGGGAAATATTTTTCAGAGAAGTAATAAATCAAATCCTGAGGACTACGCACACAACCAGGAGCAAGAGTATTGTACCAAGCTTTAGCATCACCCTTTAATGAGAACGGAAATAATTTGAGAATAAAGTAATAGCGAGTTTTCTCAGCATGAGTAAAAAGGGTGGCTATATCATTCAACTTAGTAAGATGTGCCACAACAGTTTCAGTTTCATAACCATGGAAAGGATCAGATTCAACCAAAGTAATTAACTCTGGGTCGACAAAGAATTCATAATCCTTATCATCAATAAGGTGAAGTAGCAAACTTAGGATCATATTTCATTCTAGCATTCAGAGATTTTTCTTTATACTTGCATAATAATTTCTCTAGATCATCTCTATCCTTACAAGCAAGAATATCTCTAGTTGTCTCCTCATTCATAACATAACCTTCCGGGACCTTAGGCAATTCATATCTAGGAGGGCTAGTTCTAGCAGGTGTTTTAGGAGTTTTTGTTTCAAGCTCATCATCAGATTCAACAACATCATGTTGTATTACTCTAGCAATTTGTTCATCAAGAAAGTCACCAAGTGGCACATCATTATCATCAAGCAAGGTACTAGCATCATCATAAGCATTGTCCATAGCAGAAGTAGCATCATCAATAACTTGCGACATATCAAAATTAATAGCATGTGGTGGTGTTACAACTTTACTTATAACAGAAGGTGAATCTAAAGCAGAACTGGATGGCAGTTCCTTACCTCCCCTCGTCTTTGAGGGAAATATCTTAGTCTTAGCATCCTTCAGATTCTTCATAGTGATAATATGATAATAATCCCAAGTGACTCAACAAATATAACTATGCTCCCCGGCAACGGTGCCAGAAAAAGGTCTTGATAACCCACAAGTATAGGGGATCGCAACAGATTTCGAGGGTAGAGTATTCAACCCAAATTTATAGATTTGACACAAGGGGAGCCAAAGAATATTTGAAGGTATTAGCAGCTGAGTTGTCAATTCAACCACACCTGGAGATTAATTATCTGTAGCAAAGTGATCAGTAGCAAAGTAGTATGATAGTTTTGATAATAGTAGCAGCAGTAACGGTAACGGTAATAGTGATAGCAGTAATTTTGTAGCAAGTGCAACAGTAACGATAGCAGTAGTAACTTAGCAAGAACAATATAGGATAAATTCGTAGGCATTGGATCGATGGCTTATTGGATGATATTCATCATGAGACGGTTATAACCTACGGCGATATGGCACTAGCTCCAGTTCATGAATATAATGTAGGCATGTATTCCGTAAATAGTCATACGTGCTTATGGAAAGAACTTGCATGACATCTTTTGTCCTACCCTCCCGTGGCAGCGGGGTCCATATTGGAAACTAAGGGATATTAAGGCCTCCTTTTAATATAGAACCGGAACAAAGCATTAACACATAGTGAATACATGAACTCCTCAAACTACGGTCATCACCGAGAGTGGTCCCAACTATTGTCACTCCGGGGTTGCCAGATCATAACACGTAGTAGGTGACTATAACTTGCAAGATCGGATCTAGAACACGGATATAATTGTGATAACATAAACGGTTCAAATTTGAGTTCATGGCACCCGGGCCCAAAGTGACAAGCATTAAGCATGGCAAAGTCATAGCAACATCAATCTTAGAACATAGTGGATACTAGGGATCAAGCCCTAACAAAACTAACTTGATTACATGATGAATCTCATCCAACTCCTCACCGACCAGCGAGCCTACGAAGGAATTACTCACTCACGGTGGGGAGCATCATAGAATTGGCGATGGAGAAGGGTTGGTGATGATGAAGAACGAAGATCCCCCTCTCCGAAGCCCCAAACGGACTCCGGATCTGGCCTCCCGATGAAGAACAGGAGATGACGGCGGCTTCGTCTCATGGATCGCGATAATTCTTTCTCCCTGATTTTTTCTAGAAAAATAGGATTTTATAGCGTCGGTCTCTGGGTCTGCGGGGCCACCAGGTGGGGACAACCCACCTGGGCGTGCCAGGAGGGGGGCGCGCCCTGGTGGGTTGTGCCCACCCAGGTGCCCCCCTTCGGTGGATCTTGGCTCCAGAAATTCTTATTTATTGAATAAAAATTCCTCGCAAAGTTTCGTTCCATTCCGAGAACTTTTATTTCTGCACAAAAACAACACCATGGTAGTTCTGCTGAAAACAGCGTCAGTCCGGGGTTAGTTTCATTCAAATTATGCAAATTAGAGTCCAAAACAAGAGGAAAAGCGTTAGGAAAAGTAGATACGTTGGAGACGTATGAGCCAATCATTTCTCAATCCTCAAAGTAGCCTGAATGAGACAGCCAAGTTGATCTTGTTTGGACTTGAGAAATACTTGGGAAGCCTCTTCAGCACTTAGCATCTTGGCTCCCTTCTCTACTTTTGCTTTTTCTCTCTTCTCCCGAGCCTCTACTGATGTAGGATCTGAAGCATCCACTACAACTGTGTTGTCCTCACGATCAGGCCTCAAGGGAAGGTGCTCTTTGTCCAACAGATATATGCCTTTACCCATCTTGGAGTTGATGAGCATCTAAATGTGTGGAGCATACCCACATGATCTCTTTTGGTCTGCTGCAGTTCTCTTGATGGTTTCTACTATCAAGCTCATCACCTTGAATTTCTATGGCACATCAAACAGTTGAAGCAAGTTGATGGAGTGGCCTCTGATCATCCTGTGATCTCCTGATTTGGGCAACAAGGTGTGCCTCAAAATGGTGTTCATGGTGGCCAATCCAGACAACAGATAGTACACTGAGCCTAGCTTGTGTGTCTCCAAGGCCTTGTCAAGAAATTCCTTGTACATGTTGGCCATAGAGTTGTGATCTTTCTTGCGCTTTGCATAGACATCAATGTCATCCTCAGCTTCTTCTGGAGCATTGATAAGCTTGGCCCACTCAGCAACAGTAGACTGGTACCTTGTACCTTCAGTCATCCATACAATTCTCCCATCTGGATAAAAATGAGCAGTAGAGTAAAACTGCATGATCAGCTCATCATTCCACTTGGTCAATTTCTGACCCACAAAGGTGTCAACTCCATTGAGTCTAAAGCTCTCATGTACTCCAGGGAAGTGGTCTTCATTGCCATCAATATATTCGAAGTCCACCCACTTCATGTCACACACAATGGGCTTTTTATCCAACAGAATTGTCTCATAGAAGTCTTGATGTTCCTTTGTGTGAAATCTGTAGTCCACAACAGTTCTTCTCCTTACAACATAGGGGTCTGATTATCTCCACAATCCGAGACCTGCATTTTCTCTCCTTCATGTTTTCTGCCACTTGATGATTGTCATCATGATCAGGAATCTTTGGCTTCAACTTCCTAAGCACTTGGGCTTCTTCTTCTACTACTTCAGGCACTGGGGCCTTGTTCTTCTCATCAGCTGGTATATTCCTGGTGGATCTCTTAGGTGCAAATTTTGAAGCTTGAGCAGTAGCTTTGGGGGCAGTCTTGGGCTTTGATGGAGCAGCCCCAGACTTGATGGCATCCCCCATCAATTTCTGAGTTTTGGGTTTTGGTGCAGCAGCCTCTTCTTCATCTTATTCCTCATCTGATGAGTGCTTCTCAAATTCAGCCATGGGATCAACAAGCTTGCACCATCTTCCTCTCTTCCTTTCCTTCTTTTTCTTGCCTCCAGCAGCCTCTTCTTCTGTTGATTTGGAGACTTCAAGAGTTGAGGCTCTGGCTTTGGACATTGGAACTCTCTTGGCAGGAGCTTTCTTGTGCATACCAGGCTTGGTTGCAACAGCAACAACATACTCCTTTTTCAACACTTTCTTGGAGGTGACCTCCTCCTCCACAACAACATAATCTTCATCTTCTGAATCTGAGTTTCTCTTTCTCCTTGTCCTGGTTGCAGCTTTGGGCAAGTTGCTTGGGGTGCTTTTGCTACCCTCATCATAGCTGCCAGAGGGACTAGTGCCCTCACTCAGGTTGACTTGTTCCTCAGACTTGTTTTGACTGTCACTCTGATCTGACATAGCTGACACTGCAAACTGAAAGCTGACCCTGTGAATAGATGTAGTTGAGATAGAGTGGATGAGCATCACAAAGTGCAGAGATTTTGCAAAACAATTGAGTCAAAAACTTAGTTTTAGTTTTCTACACAAAGCATTTCGGAGCTACCGATTTGTTAAACTCGGTGACACTGAAGCAATATTAGAGTCTAAACTAGTGGAATCGGTCAAACCGAGACACAGTTCGGTGACTCCGAGATTGATAGGGTTTCACTGAGAGTCGAACTCGGTCACACCGATTTCCAAGTTTCGGTCAGACCGAAAATCACAAGTGCAATGGCCTAAGCCAAATTGGTGAGACCTATTTCTACAACTCGGTCGGTCCGAAATGAGTTCAGCAGAAAACTAACCCTAAATTTTCGAATCAAAACTAATCTAAAGGAAGTTTTTGCTGGATAGAGTAATCTCATACGTGGTAAGAATCATGGCATTGACCTGAGTGCAGGAATCAAAGGTTAAGATTGCACATAGGGGTCGAGTTCATACCCTAACTCGACGGTGAACTCGCTACGACGATAACGACGGTGAAGATTTCCGTTGATGGCGGCGGAGACCAGCGGCGGGAGGTCACTGGCGATGAGGAGACGATCTGGAGACTTGAGTCGGCAGAGCTGGATACGCGCGGGCGAAAGGTTTCAGAGGAATTTCCAAAATTTGACCCGTGAGTATATATATCTAGTCCTGTCGGTGTGACCGAGTGGAACGACTCGGTGGGACCGAGATGCAGAATTGCAAGCAGTTACTGCAACTTGGTGTGACCGAATTGTTCAAATCGGTTGCACCAAGATTGAAACCTAGATCAACTCAATGAACTTGGTATGACTGAAAGGAATGAATTGGTCAGACCAAAATACACAGAGAGGTTTTGGAAGTTCGAGTCTATGACAAATCAGTGGCTCTGAGTGCTCCTCACCCAGAGGGTTTGAATCTGCCTTGATCAAACTTTGTGATGTAGCATGAATAGAGTTTGAGACGAGAAAAGCATAGATAGCTAGAGGGAGTTCTTAGGCATTCTTGTCCATCCATTTGGCAAAAGAAAAAGAGCCAAACAATCAAAGCAACAAATGGATGTCCTCGAATGGGAAAAGTATGCAATCAACATGCTCACACAATCGGATGACAAATGAAATATGTGGCAAAGCATGCACAAACACTCTAGCATCTATCAAGCAATTGGCGATGACTAGGTCATCTATATATGAGTATATTGACCGAGGAGTCAAATGAGAACATTTGATCGTAGGTCATACTCATCGTTTAAGCACAAGTGGGGTTACCACTTTTACACAAAGCATTGTTGTGTTCACATCATTAGAGTTGCTTTAGCTCAATTCTTAGAGTAAAGCTCCCCCTAGATGTGATATCCCCCCAAAGAGGGATGAACTAACCTTGGGTTTTGTCGTTGATGACTTCATGTAGATGTTGAAGATGTGGATGCTCAATGTTGATGTAGATCATTTGGAGCAATCCATTGGAGTGAGTTGCACTTTCAATACCTACATGGGTTAGTCCCACAAGGAACAAGCAAGGATATCCATAGACATAGAGTGAAGTACACACACAAGATGATGTCCATGAAAGCATTAGGTTACCTTGTCCCTTGACTTACCAACAAGAGGGTTTGTGACTCCTTGATCTAGTGCAAGATGTAAAAGTTGATTGCACTTGTCATTTCCTAAATAAATATGAGTGAAGTATGTTGGCGGAGTCACCCTCAAGAACTCTCTAGTTTTTCTTCTTCGGGATCCACATCAACTTGATGGGAATCCTTGGAGTTGTAGTCGTACTTGATGAAGTAGAACTTGATGTAGTCTTGGGAACCCACTTGACCAAGGCCTTAGGAGCTTCTTCAAATGCATCAATCTTCTCTTAAAGCTTGTCCTTTCCTTTTAGCTTGTGGTCTTGTGGTGGAAGATCATCCCGAGCTTGTGTTCCCTTGAAGGAAGTAGGATCATACTTCTCTTGTTGAGGAACAAACTTCGTCTTGGGGTATTGATCTTCTTCCCACTCAACTCCATTGGCATTGAACTTTCGTTCAAAACCAACACCTTGATTCTTCCGGTGCCTTCCTTGCTTGCGTACAATTTCCTCAAATTGCTTACTTCCGGCAAGGCTCTTGTAAACACCTTTCTCTATAATTCCCTTCAATAAGCTATTTTCTTGCTCAAGTGTAACTTGGCTAAGAGAATCATTAGTGGAATCAAGAGAACTACTAGAAGCAACAATATTGGATTTAGCATGATTATTATTGCTACTAGAAGGAATCTTTCTTACTCTTGTTGCTAGATTTTACTTGTGGCATGTAAGTAGACAAGAGTAAACGCTTGGCAATGTAAGAAGAACATCATTGATTGCTTTTAAGAACCCATGCTCTTGCTCTAGGTTGAGCTTTTTAAAGCGTAGCTTCTCATGAGTCTTTAAAAGCTCTCGATTATTTTCTAAGGTAGTTTCATGAGCTAACTTAAGAGTGTTTAGTTCTTTAGTTAGACGCTTGATCTCCTTCTTATCATCGTCATTCGTTTTATCTTGATTAGCATGATTAATAGCAAGTTCATCATAGTTTTCATCACTAGAATTGTCAACAAGTAAATCATCATCACCTAGCAAATCATCTTCATCACTATTGAAATCAACATACTCGAGGTGTGATACCTTTGGGCCTTTCGCCATGAAGCATCTTCCAATTCCTTCATTTGGTAAGTAAAAATTTCATAGGAGTTGGTTGGCACAAGTGCTAGACCGGCAACACCTTCATCTTGAGTATATTCAGAGTCAGAATGATAACTTCTCTCGGAGTGATTGTCGGAGTCGGAACCGGATACCCATTCACCAACATGAGCTTGATGTCTTCGTTTTGTGTAGCTCCTTGATGACTTGTCCTTCCTTTTCGAATCCTTGCTTCTACGAGAGGTTCTTCATTCATAACGATCATCTCTACTCCTTCTCTCTCCTGGAGGTGATTCTTCTCTTTTGCTTCTCCTTTTAGGCGAGTCTTCTTTTCTTTTGTAGGGAGCCATACACTCATTTGAGTAGTGTCCGGGTCTTCCACAATTGTAGCAATTACGCTCACGACTAGAAGATCTTTTGTCATTGTAGGACCTTGACTTGGAACTTCTTTCTTTGCTTCTACTCTTGTAGAACTTGTTAAAGTTCTTCACCATTAGGCTCAATTATTCATTGAAAGCTTGTTTCTCACTTGATGATGTAGGAGCATCGGATGAGGCTTTGTAAGCACTACTAGACTTGTTATGAAGCTCTTCTTTATCCTTGAGTGACATCTCATGAGCAACAATTCTACCAATGACTTCCGTTGGCTTGAGATCTTTGTAAGGCATCATTTGGATCAATGTGCACACGGTGTATACAAGGCTCTTAGGATCTTCTTGATGATAAATCTGTCGGTCATCTCTTCACTTCCTAATCCGGCAATCTCATTTGTGATGAGAGCAAGCCTAGAGTATATTTCAGCGACACCTTCACCATCCTTCATTTTGAACTTGTCAAGTTGACTTTGAAGCACATCCACTTGGATTCCTTGACGGAGTCGGTACATTCGTGCATATCGATCAAAGTATCCCAAATTTCCTTTGCATTCTCAAGACGGCTAATTTTGTTGAATTCTTGGGGGCACAATCCGTTGAAGAGGATATCACAAGCTTGAGCATTGTATTGCAGCATCTTCAATTCTTCTGCAGTAGCTTCATGATTTGGTTCTCTCCCATCGAAGAATTCACCTTGCAACCAATACACACAATAGCCCAAACGGCGGGGTTATGTCCAAGAATATGCATTTTCATCTTATGCTTCCAACTAGCAAAATTAGTACCATCAAAGTAAAGACCTCTACGGTGGTAATTTCCCTCGCTAGACGCCATACTCTCCTAGGTTGTGAAACCAAGGCTATGATCACCAAAGCTATGGAAATCAAGGCAAATGGAGACCAAAGCTCCGATACCAATTATAGGATCAAAAGTATGTTTAGAGGGGGGTGATTAAACTACTTGACCAAATAAAAATCTAGCCTTTTCCCAATTTTAAGTCTTGGCGGATTTTAGCAACTTAACACAAGTCAAGCAATCAACCTACACATGCAATTCTAAGAGTATAGCAGCGGAATGTAAATCATTGCATATGAAGGTAAAAGGGGAGGAGTTTGGAGGGAGCAAACGCAATGTAGACACGGAGATTTTTGGCGTGATTCCGATAGGTGGCTACGTACATCCACGTTGATGGAGACTTCAACCCACGAAGGGTAGATCTTCACGAAGTAGGCGATCTCCTTGCCCTTACAAACTCCTTCGTTCAACTCCACAATCTCGACGGAGGCTCCCAAGTGACACCTAACCAATCTAGGAGACACCACTCTCTAAAAGATAATAGATGGTGTGTTGATGATGAACTCCTTGCTCTCGTGCTTCAAATGATAGTCTCCCCAACACTCAACTCTCTCTCTCTCTCTCGGATTTGGATATGGTGGAAATATGATTTGAGTGGAAAGCAACTTGGGGAAGACTAGAGATCAAGATTCTTGTGGTTGGATTGTAATATCTTGGTCTCAACACATGAGTAGGTGGTTCTCTCTCATAAAATGAATGTTGCAAGTGTAGGCACATTCTGATAGCTCCCTCCACGAATGTAGGAAGGGTGGAGGGGTATATATAGCCTCCACACAAAATCTAACCGTTACACACAATTTATCAAACTCGGTGGGACCGAATAGTGAAACTCGGTTAGACCGATTCAGTTCAAAATGTGAACGTTAGGCTTTTCGGTGGGACCGACCTGATCAACTCGGTGGGATCGATATGTTAGGGTTAGGGCATAACTTGATCTCGGTGAGACCGATCACATGAACTCGGTGGGTACGATTTCAGTAATAGGCAAACAGGAGTTGGTCAGGCAAACTCGGTGGGACCGAGCGCTCATTTCGGTGAGACCGAAATGTTACGAAAAGAAAACAGAGAGTTTGCATTGCGAACTCGGTGGGACCGATCGCTCATCTCGGTTAGACCGAAACGTTACGAGGGGAAATAGAGAGTTTGCAATCCCATCTCGGTGAGACCGAGATCCCTATCGTTGAGTCCGAACTGATTAGGGTTTCTGGCTATGGCTATGTCAAATGAACTCGGTGGCGCCGGATGTATCAAATCGGTGGGGCCGAGTTTGACTTTAGGTTTAAGACAAATGTGGAAATGAGAAAGTGGTTAAGGGCTTTTGGAGCATATCACTAAGCATTTTGAGCAAGCAAGCCATTAAGCAACACCTCATTCCCTTTTAATAATATTGGCTTTTCTTATGGACTCAATGTGATCTTGGATCACTAAAGTGAAAATGTAGTCATGAGCTTTTGACAATATGTGTCCTTAGCATTTTGAGGGGTCCACATCTCTAGTCCATGCCATGTCAATTATTAAACTTTCTGAAATAATTATCTCGAAAGATTATTAGTTTAATGAGCTATATGTTGTTAAGAATTATCAAAACCACCCAGGGATTAGTTGCACTTTCAATATGCGAAGAGGCAAAAAAACAATACAGGTTACCAAACACCAAACATGTCCCAAGTTTATATCCTTTTTATTGATGACACTTCAAGGCAATGCTGAACCATCACAATAAGAGCGAAAAACATATAAAAGTGCAAAAGAAAAGCAAAAAGTGCTATGTTTTTCCAATTACGTTTTCATTTATAGCGTGCTTGCGAGGAGAACAGACGTTTGGCTCCCGGGAGCCATGGAGGAATTTTTTTGAAAACAAATCAAAATTCAAATTTTTCGGTTTCAAAAAAATCTAAAAAATGTGCAAGTAAACAAGTATGTTATGTCTATGTGTGTAAAATTTCAGAATGAAAAACGTTGAAATATGACGTGTACAAAAAGACAAATTCATGACCTGGGGGGATGAATAGTATCATGTGTTAAAAAGCTAACTTATTTTGACCTGAAAATTTACACACATATGTGTATTTGTTTTCAGAATTTTTTGAAATATAGAAAATATGAAATTCAACAAAATTCAAAATTTTCAAGACCGAGCTCCATGGAGCTCGGCCTCCTAAGACAATATCCGGCTTGCGGGATCCTTTATAGTACTTATTTACAATCATCTACTCACAACCTGCGAACTGACTTTCCCCTCAAAAAAGAAAAAAGAAAAAACTTGCGAACTAACTCAAATACGTGTCTATCCATGGCGCACGTAATATCCCGAGCTTAAAAGTAAAATACGCCTCCGACCACGGTTTTATATAACCAAGACAGGTCGGGACACGGGCTCCTCTCTCGCATATCCCCACAGGCGCCTCCAGCCCCCCGTACGAAAACCGGAGGCGAAAACCCTCAAACCCTAATCCCCATGGCGGACTCCGACGCATCGGCGCCGCCGCCAGAGGTAGCGACCGAGATGAAGATTCCAGTCGTAGACCTCACCGACGCCGTGCAGGAAGACGCTGCATCTGACCCTGCGGCGGCCGCCCCCACGCAGGAAGAGGCGCCATCAGAGGTTGCCGACGCCGAAGGCGACCACAAGAGGAAGCTCGAGGAGGTCGACGCGGGCGCGGAGGCCAACGGCGCCGGGGAGGACGCCAAGCGACCGCGCGTGGAAGGCAACGGCGCAGGTTAGTCTCTCTCGCGCCCCACCCCCTCTCTATCCACGTGTGCGTTGTACCTAGGGTTTACTCTCTCGGCGACGATTCTAGCGTGTCAAGCATGGTCGGTTTTGTCTCAAGCTTGGTTCGTAATCCGCCTGATCCGTTCGTTATCTCTGTTGGGATCAGATGCCGTGCAAAACAGTGAGTCCTCCGAGAAGCCCGAGGAGCCAGTCGCTGTGATTACTGAGGGGGCGGCAGATGCCGAGGTTGCTCCTACCGGCGATCTGCAGACAAGTTCTGAGGTCAAGCCACAGGAGACTGCAACTCAAGCACTGCCACAACAGCAAGAAGGTGATGCAACCGGTGCCCTGCAGGAGACTACCCGCCTAATTGATGTGCCCAATACTAAGGTATAACCATTGTCTTAGATGAAATCTGTTTTTCGGAGGCCAGTGTTGCATCAAACACAGAAATTTGTGTCTACTATTGATTTACACACATAATTTGCTTATGCTAATGGTGGAAATTCGTGCAGGTCGGTGTTCTAATTGGAAAAGCAGGTGAAACGATCAGAAACCTGCAAATGAGCTCGGGCGCAAAGATCCAAATCACAAAGGATGCAGATGTCCCTTCAGATGCCACGACTCGTCCAGTCGAATTGGTTGGAACTAACGAGAGTATTGACAAGGCTGAGCAGCTTATTAAGAGTGTTATAGCCGAGGTATGCTAAATGTATCAACTTCCTCACGGGTTTTTAGTACTCCCTCCGTTCCAAATTACTTGACCCATATTTATCTAGACACGGATGTATCTAGACACTAAACAAGTATAGATACATCCGTATTTAGACAAATTTAAGTCAACTAATTTGGAACGGAGGGAGTAGTTCACGTTTGCTGAACTTATATTGGTAAAAGTTATATCTCTAAGGCTCTTTCCAATGCATATATTCCAGGCTGAGGCTGGCGGTTCCCCTGCCTTGATAGCCAAAGGTTTCGGGTCTGGTCAGTCAGGTTCAGAGCAGTTTGAGATGCTAGTCCCTGATAATAAGGTTAGTTTTCAGTATTGGTGATGAATCCAACTGTTTTGTTTGCCCAACTCTTTTCTGATCTTATCTATTTCTTAGGTTGGTTTAATTATTGGAAAAGGAGGTGAGACAATTAAAAACCTGCAAACCCGATCTGGTGCTCGAATCCAGGTAGATAATTTGCATGTTATGTTGGCATTTTTAAACAACTATAGCTTATGTTAACTGAGGCTTGAGGGCGGCGGTAAATGTTAATGTAGTTAATTCCTCAACATCCTCCGGCGGGTACTACACTGACTGAAAGGACTGTACGTGTTACTGGCAATAAGAAGCAGATAGAAGCTGCAAAAGAGTTGATTAAGCAAGCTATGAGTCAGGTGATGTGACCCTGCTTTGTGCTTTTTTGTTCCATTATTTCTGTGATGAAGCTAATGCTTCATTCTGTCTATTGTCCATATGTACATTTGTGCTGTGATTACCTGCATGATGCTTATGCCCCTGTGATAAACGTAGTGATATTGAATATAGTGTTGTCGCAAAAAAAATCAAGTTTGTGTATTATGCTACTTGGTACGAAATCATAGCATGTACGATTGCCTGTCTTTTTTCATTTCTACCTTGTGTGATTGGTACAACTGCTTTTAGCTATGTCACAATTTTGGTAGTTAAGTATATGTTATTCATGGTGCTATGCTAATGCTGCTAATAAATGTAATGCACTTAATCATCTTAACTTTTCAAACTTTTTTGTCAATTATGTTCAAATGCCTCGTCTATGAATAAGACTGGAGATGTATTGCCTGAAAGGAGTTTCCCATTAGTTGTTTTTTGGAGTAAAACCTTTTATCTTCTGATAATAGGAACTGAAAATTGTCCTAGTCGATGCCATTTTTGTAACTTGCGTTGATGCTCCCATTTTAACATATATAGAACAGTTGTGGCTGTTCCATTCCAGCTTTGCATCTTGTAAATTTGAACACTGTTCATGTGTATATGAGCACACTTTAGCGCAAGTGCAATCCTGATTAAATAGCAATCCGAAAATAGTCACTTTATCGTGCTTGGGGTGTTGTATATTGCCCCTTGCCCATTTATGGAATCTGAAGTATGACTAGACTAATCTGTGTCTTCTACAATGGGCCTATATGACATTCTTGATATATAGAAGTGCCTAGCTGGACTGGAAGGTAAGTTCTCCGTTTGCCCTACTTTCCTTGATCGATCAATCAGTCAGTGACATGCAGTCGGCTTGATTGGGTTGTAGTAGTTTCACCCACATAACTTTGTTGTGGGTTATTTGTTACTGTTAGAGTTCTATTCTCCACCAAATTTTGCCCTGAAATATTTAGTACTCCCTCTGTCCCATAATATAAGAACGTTTTTCAAGCTAACATAGCTTCAAAAACGTTCTTATATTATGGGACGGAGGGAGTATGTATTTTGCCCTGAAATATTTAGTATGCCACCTTTTGTTCTGCATGTCACTATAAAATTTGAGTGTTGCCTGCAACCTGCCCATCATGTTATTGTGCTTTGGTGCAGTATCAGCACGAAACATAACGTGCGGCATCGATTATTTAGAAATAAAATTAGGAACAAATGGTTCACCACCAGTTCATATTGAATGATTTGTATTTTGGACCTAGGAAAGCTGGATACAGTTACAAAAACAATAATAGAAGAGTTCATGGTTCTAGTGTAACTGGCTTGCCCTATGTTTTTACCTGATCCCTGGCTCTGGCTTTACACATGGTTTGGTCAATTAGCCTCTTGCTAACTCTAGATAAAATCTGATACTGTTTCCTACATCGGAAGTCGTAGCTGACACATCAGGTTATCTCCCTTCCAGTTTCCGTGAATTATCTTTTGTTGAAGGTGCCAATTGGAGTTGGCTGGGTATACCAATGCAGATTCAGCTAGGCCTTCCTGATGGGGTCATCTCCTTCATCCGTTGCATCACAGCAGAGGGATATTGATCGTTGTCCCTTGGACCTTGTATGGTTTTTGTAGTTGGGGTAACTGGTAAGGCTGCTTATGGCTGAATGGGAAAGAAAAACCAATTCTGCATTGGAAGACTGCACCAATTGTATCATTGCCATGACAAGGATACTGCATCACCATGTCTAGGTTTGCTAAACTAAATTGTTTGCAACTCTCTGTTGTCTGCAGAACCACTTCTCTATAGTCAAAAAGCTGTGAACTATGTCACATCATTTATCTTAGTTTTATGATGCGTTACCTCCCCACAAACTGCAGTCCCTGTCTGTCCCTTTATGAAGTTCGGTCTAATTAACCTTGTTATCATGTCAGTGCTTTGCATGTGATCTTGCCATGTTCTTTATTTCTGAACTGTACAAAGATGTGGAAATATGTTGAATTGTAAACATTGTTTCTTTCAATCTGTGAAGCTCTTGTTCCCTTGATTCTACTGAATGTGATGATGGTCTTGTTTGTATTTGCATTCTAATACTAGCGTCTCATCTCATGGACGGTTGATTCTATTGCCCTTTGTGTTGCCCTTTTCACTTTAGATGTCCACATAAGGGTATGAAATGTTCTAAGATGCATACTTTATTTGAATTCTGTAGCTATGAAAAGTTCTTTACTAGCACGCACTTGCAGGTTTATTGTTGTACAACTTTGATATGACAGTTACCCTTCTATGATGTTGTTACATCTTATATCCAGCCTTTGTCTTCGCCATCGCCATTTACTTTTCTTGTTTGGTTTCTAACATACTTTCTTATACAGACATTTCCAAGAAACACAACTCAGTCTGGTGGCTATGGTCCGCAACATCATCACCCTCAGGGTCATGGCCCAGCTTCTCAGTGGGGGCCACGTTCTCAACCTCAGCAGTATGGATATCCACCAAGAGGGCCTCCTCAGAACGCGCCATACTCTCAACCCCCTTATGGTGGTTACCCACAGCAGCCGCCACCTAGAGGTGGCATGGGCTGGGACCAGAGGCAGGGCCCTCCGCCTCACCAGGGTGGTGGTTATGACTACTACAAACAGGGATCTCAACCGTATGAAAGCCAGCCACCAAACTACCCCCCTGGACTAGGTAACTACAACAGCTATGGCCCATCACAAGCTCCAAGCTATGGACAGCCTCAGTATCCACAGTCTGCGCCTCCACAGAACTATGGCCCTGGATATGGTGATCCTAGGTACAGTGCTCCAGCTCCAGCCCAGCAGTACTATGGGCAGCCACCAGCCGGTCCGCAGCAAGGTTACCCTCAACAGCCAGATCCTTATGCTAGACCTCCATATGGTGGACCTGGACAATGGCCACCCAGAGGCAGTGCACCTGCAGATGGTGCTTACCAGGCACCACCCCCTGCATCTTATGCTCCGCCAGCCCAGCAACCTCCTGCTTATGGTCAAACATACCCAACTGGACCTGATGGGTATGCTCAGCAGGGTTACTCACAGCAGGGTGGGCAAGGGCCAGCAGCATATGGTCAGAGTGCTCCGGCAGGACCAGGGTACAGTCAGCAGGGCGGCTATGCGCAGTATCCTGCGTCGCAGCCAGCATACGGTGATCAGTCAGCTCAAAACAACGCAAACTATGGCTATCAGGGAGCCCCAGCTGATCCCAGCTATGGAAATGCCTACCCACAGTCAGGATATGCTGCTGCACCGACAACTGGTCAGCCTGGATATGGTCAGGCAGGATACACCCAGCCACCAGCTACAAACCCACCAAGTTATGATCAGTCTGCGCCACCGGCAGCTCAAAGTGGCTATGCTGCACCTGCTGCAAACCCACAGCCTGCGGTTGCAAAGGGCGTGTCGCCTCAGCCTGCTACTGCTGCTGGATACGGCGGGCAGTGGACTGCATGACTTCTGTTCTGAAGCCCCGCTGAAAGCAAGATATATTTGAGAGCTATATGTTTTGTCGCCTGCTGTTTTAAATCTTTGGGATGAGGCTTGCCGTCTAAAAGTTTATACTCTCTGTAGTACTAGTAGATTGTTATGTTAACTTTGAACTTTTGAGTTGAAAAGAGAACCTGGTTAGCTTATTGCCTGTGAGAGTAATTTCTGCATGTCTTGCTTGTTTTTGTTGCGCTTTAGCTATGTTCATTCTTCTGCTTGCCGAAGCAATTTTGACCAATGTGCTGTGCTGATGTTCTTTGAGAATGTGTCCTGACCATTGTAAGCCCCAAGCCCATTCTGGAAATCTAACAACTTACTGTCAAATCATTGGATTCAAACTTTTCACCAAGATGTACTCCCTCCGTCCCAAAATTCGTCTAGACGTGATTGATACATCTGTATTTAGACAAATCTAAGACAAAAATTTTGGGACGGAGGGAGAATGTATGTAATGGAGGTTGCATGGAGTAGTATGAAACCGATGGTTTTTAAATGAGGAGTGTGGTTGAAATAGCAGACAAATGAGGTCATGTTTGCCAGTGTCGTTGTAGATAGGTCAGCTGACCATCGTGGAATTTATGATACGATTCACTCGAATTTAATCAAGTGAGTACTCGTGCAACCTTCGTGGTCATTTGCAGTGGTCAGCGTGACGAGTGTGCCAACTCTCAAATGTTACCATATATGATATGCAGCGCCCCATTTGCCTCGTGATATATGTTGTTCAAGCTCAATGTGACAACATGTCATCTTTGTTGGGTAGCTCGGTCCCTCTGGACATGTTCAAATATGACTTCTGAAGGCCCATAGATATCTTCACATGATGAAGACTCTTGTCCTACTAGTGCGTGTCCACACTATTAATTTGATATCTCTATATGCATGACCTATGAAACATGAACATCAAGCCAGCATATGCTTACTTTAACCATGTGTCTTACGAACACCATATCTTCATCGATTAGGGGCCACCATACACCATAAAACTTCATGAAATGATATTCAAGGACAATACTTAATACAAACATGTCGTTGTGCGGCATTCGGTTAAGCCTATACATGTTTAGCTACCATACATCTTAGAAAAGTCAGTTTTTCACCCCTTTTAATGTGTATTACAGCATCAACGTTAAGGAACACCCAACAATTTCTTCGGACCTACTCCCTCCGTTTCTAAATATAAGTCTTTTTAGAGATTTCAATATAAATTACATACAAAGTAAAATAAGTGAATCTATAATTTAAACTTTGTCTATATACATTCGTATGTAGTTTATATTGAAATTTTAAAAAGACTTATATTTAGGAACGGAGGGAGTAGATGTTAGACTGAACGTCACCGTCGTCGATGACGTCAACCGCCCCGCCACCGTTCGCCCCGTAGAGCTTGAGTACGACGCACTGGTTGCGCACGGGCCACGAGGACCCCTCGCCGAGGCCGGGCTTGCGTTGGTTGGCGGCAAGAGCGCGAGCAGACAGCAAGGCAATGCACCGCCGCGTATTTTGGCACGGGTGCAGACACACAGCGCGCAGCGCAGCGGCAAGGCGACGCCGCAGCCGCGCCATCGAGACGCAAAACTGCCGGAGGTAGCCTTTTCCGTTCGTTCGTGTATGTCCGCTGTCAACGCATGCACGTCCGCTTCTCCTCACATTCTCTCTCTGCCCTCCATTCCTAATTCCTCCTCACTACTGTATGTTCATGCGAGCAGTGGCTACGTTACAGGTAACGGTTGGTTTTCTCTCTCAAAAAAAAGGAACGGTTGGTTTCCACGCACGGCTGTAAACATGTATGCATGAGAATACAGTGGCGGAGCCAGGAAAATTTTATCAGTAGGTCCGAATGCTAATAAAACTGGCTGGGGAGGGTCAAGCCATTGGAAAACAGGCTTTTAAAAGCAAATAATTACTAATTTTTACACTGTTTTTGGGCAAATTAGCACTACATCTCTGAGATAAATACAAGTCTAGTTGCTCATATTCTTCCCGCTCTTCCTTTCTACAACAACGGCACGCGCATGTTGTCACTTCGCAGGACGTGGGTGGGACGCAGTGGAGCTCGCCGGCGACGTCCCCCTTCCGCCCTGGTCACTTTTGTCGCTCCTCGCCCAAGCCTCACTGGCACAAACCACTGCCACGAGAGTGGTTTTTTGGTGCTAGGGCTCCATATGGCACCCCCTATCCTTACCCTTCAACATAGTGTTGAGATCTATGCTAGCCAACTAACTCACTATATGAACGTTTCTCTTTTTTATTTCTCCCAAATGAAACAACATATGGATTTCAAAATTTGCAGGTCAACCAAATTTTAGAACTTCAACGTGTGAAATGGTTATTTTAACTTTTTTTTTCGGATTTTTGGGTCAGATGTAAAAATACAAAATGAGATTTTTTTGAGTAAAAATATATTTGAAGTACTTATGATGCACGAAAAAATCCGAAAGTTTCTTCCAACATTGTAGTTAGAATGTTTTGCCGTCCTACAAAGTCTGAAGTTCATATGTTGTTTTATTTGGGATAAATAAAAAAGATAAAAGTGCCTGCACGGATCATGATGCAGAAAATGGGTGGCTAGAAAAAAGGTGTCATGGAGGTTGAGCTCCACACAACTTCCCGGTATACAAAACCACCCTCCCAAACCACTCACTAGGGAACTAGAGGGGATTTGTCCGGCTTTCTGAAAGTTGAGGAGATTACGTAAGCCATTTTTGAGTTGAGTTGAGGAGGATAAGAGGAGGGTAATGCGGTCGATTCCTGGAAATTTAGGATGGTCGTTTAAAACTGAATTAATTGTGGTTTGTGCATCAGTCAGTTGCACTTATCAATTTAGTGAACAAAATGCAAGCAGTTGTATCTGATGGTGGAGGTATGTGGTACAGGGGGGTCATTGCCCCCCTCCACCCGATTTTGTTTTGAATGGTTTAGATGGGAAAATTGTCCTTTTTCACTCAGTATCTTCATCTTTTGTGTTCACCTCCCTGCTGTTTTTGTCTAGTGTCATCACTGGTTGTATCTGTGGCAATTGGAGGCCGTTGATGACGTGGAGCTCCGCCAAGAAGTCACTCCGGCCTTTTGTGCTGGTCGTAGAAAATCGCTTTAGTGCCACCTCCGTGCTCCGGCCATGCACCCTCCAGCACATTAGCACGGTACACCACGCCAAATCCTCCCTGTCCCAGCTTCATTTCATCATCAAAATTCTTTGTCCCATCACTAAGCTCCATGTACTTTAACTGTTTCGGCACCCCTGGGATACTTCTCAATAGGAGTGTTAAAATACATTGCCTGCCTCTTTGTATCAGTTGGAATTTGTAGATGAGTTGACTGGAGCATAAATCCAATGTAGTTTTGGAGCGGCTAGTCCAACAACGCTGATCCTAGATTTCTCTACCACTTCTATAGTGCGCCGCCCGGAGGAGATTAATCTCCTCTCCCTAGGAGCACGGATTAGATCGGTCCATAGATTAGATTAGACAAATTCAAAATTTTCAGTAAATTGAATCATATTAGATTGATTTCTTTTCGGTTAGCCAAATAAAATTGTATTGGATAGATCCCATTCGATGAAGAAAATCTAGCTGATCGATGCCTTGAACGGCGGTTGAGAGCCTCTAGCCACCACACACAACCTGAATGTTGAACGAATAGTAGGTACAATCGCCTCCTCCCCTAAGAAAATCCTAGGGTCCTCTGCCTCACGCCGGCGCTGCCGCTGGTCTGCCTCCTCTCCGGTAGCCTTAGGGCCATGGCGGCGCGATGGATCCCGGCCTTTGCTGTCGAGAGGACTATGGTTTTAGATAATTTTGTTAGGGTTTGTGTCCTGTTGATGAAGACGAGATGGCGGAGGCTAGCTGAAGATGAAATAAGGTTCTCCCCGCCTAGCTCCGTCCCGGTGGTGTGTCTAGCATCATCGGTGGACGTGTGGAGGTGTGTCTTCAGTGGATCTGTCCTTGATTGATTTGTTCGGATTTGGTCATAGTTCATCTACGTTCGTGTGTCTTTAAGTTTGATCCTTCCGATTTACGCTACTCTTCATCGGCGACGGTTGCTGTTCTGTTGCGCTGGTCTTATGGGGCCTTAGGATGCCGACTTCCCGACTGTCTATTACAACAAGTTTTTCCTGGCACCGGCGAGGGAGGGGCAATGACAACGGTGCACCTTCGGCTCGCTTCACTGCTTGTAGTCGTCGCTAGGTGGTCTATGGATCTGGATATAATTTTTACTATTTTTAGTATTCTTTGTACTACCATGATTGAAGATGAATGAATAGATGAGAAGTTTTCTAAAAAGAAAAAAACACACACCACCGCACACAACTTCGACGGACTACATGTCGCCGAGCCTCAACCCCGCAGCAGGAACAACAGGCCACCTGACCTGCTTCAATGTGTCGACGTGGCTATGATATGATCTCCATCGACTATGATCTCCGTGCCCCATGCCGTCAGCGGGGCTCCAGATGGGCCGGCCTAGCCGCGCGGGAGGCTAAAACCTCCTTTTCAATTTTCTTTATGTTTTTTGTTTTCTTTTTTGCTTTATTTTTACTTTAAAATATTCCAAATATATATGAGAAAAAAATCTATAGAAAAACATTTTGAAATGTTGATCAGGCATCTGAAAAATGTTAAATGTGTATAGATAAAATGTTTATCACGCATACGAAAAATGTATAAAAAAGTTGATCATGTATTTGAAAACTGTTAATCAAGCATTTGAAAAACATTTGAACAAGTATTTGAAAAATGTTAAATGTGTATAGAAAAAATGCTGAACATGTATTAAAAAATGATAATTGTTTTATCATGTATATAAAAAATGTTAATCAAACATTTAAAAAAATGTTGAACCAGTATTTAAAAATGTAATCAAGCATTTGAAAATGTTAAATGTGTATCGAAAAAATGTTGACCATGTATTAAAAAATGACGAGATTTGTTTACCATGTATATAAAAATGTTAATCAAGCATTTGAAAAAAAATGTTGAACAAGTATATGAAAAATGTTAATCAAGCATTTGAAAAATGTTAAATGAGTATAAAAAAATATTGACGATGTATTAAAACAATGTTGATTTTTTTGATCAAGTATACAAAAATGTTAATCAAGCATTTAAAAACATTTGAACAAGTATTTGAAAAATGTGAATCAAGCATTTGGAAAATGTTAAATGTGCATAGAAAAAATATTGACCATGTATTAAAAAATGATGATTTTTTATCATGTATATAAAAAATGTTATCAAGCATTTAAAAAAATGTTGAACCAGTATTAAAAAATGTTAATCAAGCATTTGGAAATGTTAAATGTGTATAGAAAAAATGTTGACCATGTATTAAAAAATGATGAGATTTGTTTACCATGTATATAAAAATGTTAATCAAGCATTTGAAAAAATGTTGATCAAGTATATGAAAAATGTTAATCAAGCATTTGAAAAATGTTAAATGTGTATAGAAAAAATGTTGACGATGTTTTAAAAAAAGATGAATTTTTTGATCAAGTATATAAAAATGTTAATCAAGCATTTAAAAAATGTTCATCAAACATTTGGAAAATGTTAAATGTGTATTAAAAATTTTGACCACGTATTAAAAACTGTTAAACTTGTATTTGAAAAATTATTAATCAAGAATTTTAAAAACATTGTTAAATGTGTATAGAAAAAATGTCGATCATGTATTAAAAAATGTTAATGTTGTGTTTAAAAATGTTAAATGTGTATTAGAAGACATTTCTTGACATATAGGAAAAATGTAGAATGAAAACCAAAAGAAAGAAAGAAGAAGAAAAATAACTGAAAATAAAAAGAGAAACCAAAGAAAAGAAATTACGGAAAATGAATCCAAAGAAACAAATGTAAAAAGAATTGAAAAGCTATGAAAATAAAGAAACAAATAAAACCCAAAAAATTGAAAACCAAGAACGAAAACAAAAAACCGAAGAAAAAAGAGAAAGAAAAGAAAAACGGATAAAAGCCATGAAAGAAACAAAGAGAAACCAAAAGAAAAAAGACAAGAAAATCTGAAATATATCAACAAAAAAAGGAAACCGGCGAAGAAATAAGAAAACCATACAAAAAACAAAAGAAAACAAAAAAAACCCCGGAGAAAACAGAAAAACCCCGGGTGTATTCCCTCAAGTTCGTTGCGTGTGTCCTATCTTAACTAGACAATTCTCCATGCGTTGCTGCGGGAAGTGGTTGCAATATGGTTGGATGAAATTTGGTTATATGAAACATGAATATTTGAATTTATGATATAAGAAATTAAGACGGAAGTATATATTTTTACTGTGCTTGATTATTTGATAGTTGTATAACAATTTTTGAATATAAATAGAATAATAAGTGTTTAAATGTTCTTAGAATTGTCCATGTTGATGCTTTCTTCCCTGAGAACAATTTGTACTTGTGGAGTTCCTTTCTTGATGTACTTGATGTATTTGCCGGCCCTCGATTGATGATCTTGAGATAGCTTTGTCCTTTGTGGTGTCGTCTACACGTGTGATGCTGCCTCAGAAAGTTATACGTGTTGATTGTTTCGTAGCATTATTCATCTCTGCAATAACCTATATGCATTTTTTGTGAGTTTCTCTTGATGAATGAATGGATGAAGCACGCAACATATTTTTTGGTGCATCAGGTCACACGCTGTAGAAAGATAGGTGTGCATGTTGCCATGGTTTTAGTCGTGGTAGACGCGTCGACCCGACTAAAACGTTTGCATGTAATAGACGAACCTGTTGTGTTCCTATTGGTTGTCCATGTATTTGCCATGTTCACATCCACACAGACCTCCTCATGGATGCCCAACCTCATGCCCACCTCGATAGTGTGAAGAACTTTGTGCCCGATCCACGTCATCAACCCTACCCTAACAAACCCAAGGGGGTGGAAATGGATGAAGGGGGCAAAGAATCTCAACTGTACCATCAGGAAACCACGTGTATGTAGAATCCTATCTAACACATGGGACAAAATGCAAGATGTTTATGTTTAATCATCCGTATATAGAAATAAAATAAAATGAAGGGCTACATATTGAATCAAGCAACAACCAGTGGATATGATGCATGACGGCTACTTGCTCACGGCGGCCTCCACCTCCTTCTCCGACCACTGCCCGTTGATCCTCGCCAAGGCTGTCACTCCGTACAGACAAGCAAGATTCAGGTTCGAGAATTTCTAGCCAAAATTCCCGCACTTCTTCGAGACTGTCATGCATGCTTGGCAGAGGCCGGTCCTGCATGACTGCCCGTTCGTCAGGATCAAGAAGAGGTTGGCGCGCGTCGCCGCAGATTTGAAAATTTGGAGTAAGGCCACGTTCGGTAATGCAAAGATGCAGTTCCACATCGCAAATGAGGTCATCCTTCGGCTTGACATGGCTCGAGAGAACAGGCAGTTAACTGCGGCAGAGTTTGACCTGAGGAAGAAGCTAAAGACCAAAGTCGTCGGGATTGCTGCGATTGAGAGAGCAAGACGAAGACAAGCATCAAGGATCTGTTGGCTATGGGCGGGAGATGCTTACACCAGGCTTTTCCATGTGAAAATGAGATCTCCCAGGCGGAAAAACTTCATTCACTCGATCACCATCAGGAACAGGGCTGCTACTGATCACGCAGAGAAGGAGAAAGTTATCCATGATCACTTCGTTGGGGCTCTGGGTCAAGCTGCACGCTGAATTGGGATGCGATCAATGTCCCGGTGGTGAGCTTGCCGGAGCTCAACGCTCCTTTCTCCATGGTCGAGGTCTGGGCGGCAATCCTTGCCTCCCAAACTGAAAAGGCGCCCGACCCCGACGGCTTCACCGGACAATTCTTTCGCTCGTGCTGGTCGATCATCACAGATGAGGTCATGGCTACATTCCACAAATTCTATCAATTGGCTGGGCAGAACTTCTCTGATATCAACATGACTCTCATTGTCTTACTGCCCCAAAAGGATGGTGCGTCAGAGCTCAACCACTTTAGACCAATCAGCCTAATTCACTGCATGGCGAAGTTGATCTCTAAGGTGCTGGCGCTTCGGCTATCATCTGCCCTTAGCGGAGTGAACTCTCCAGCGCAAACAACTTTTCAGAAGGGGAAGTGCATTCACGACAGTTTTCAGTACGTTCAGGGTTGTGTCCGGATGCTTCATAGAGAGAAAAAGCAAGCTTTGTTCTTCAAACTGGATTTTGCTCGGGCCTTTGCTTCCGTCTCCTGGGCCTACCTGCTCGAGCCGCTGCAGCGCATGGGGCTCTCGTCGAGGTGGAGAGACTGGATCTCCCTACTCATCTCCTCGGCATCCTCCTCCTGCCTGTTATACGTCCATTTTGCATCATGCTTTTATATTGATACTTATTGCATTATGAGCTGTTATTACACATTATATCACAATACTTATGTCTTTCTCTATTATTTTATAAGGTTTACATGAAGAGGGAGAATGCTGGCAGCTGGAATTCTGGACTGGAAAAGGAGCAAATATTAGAGACCTATTCTGCACAACTCCAAAAGTCCTGAAACTTCACGATGAATATTTTTGGAATATATAAAAAATATTGGGCGAAGAAAGCACCAGAGGGGGGCCACCTACCATCCACAAGGGTGGAGGGCGCGCCCTACCCCCCTGGGCGCGCCCTCTGGTCTTGTGGGCCACCTGGCAGGCCCCCGATGCCCATCTTCTGCTATATGATGTGTTTTGACCTGGAAAAAAATCAGAAGGAAGCTTTTGGGACGAAGTGCCGCCGTCTCGAGGCGGAACTTGGGCGGAACCAATCTAGGGCTCCGGCAGAGCTGTTCTGCCGGGGAAACATCCCTCCGGGAGGGGGAAATCATCACCATCGTCATCACCATCGATCCTCTCATCGATAGGGGGTCAATCTCCATCAACATCTTCACCAGCACCATCTCCTCTCAAACCCTAGTTCATCTCTTGTATCCGATCTTTGTCTCAAAACCTCAGATTGGTACTTGTGGGTTGCTAGTAGTGTTGATTACTCCTTGTAGTTGATGCTAGTTGGTTTATTCGATGGAAGATCATAAGTTCAGATCCTTAATGATAATTAATACTCCTCTGATTATGAACATTGATATGCTTTGTGAGTAGTTATGTTTGTTCCTGAGAACATGGGAGAAGTCTTGTTATAAGTAATCATGTGAATTTGGTATTCGTTCGATATTTTGATGAGATGTATGTTGTCTATCCTCTAGTGGTGTTATGCGAACGTCGACTACATGACACTTCACCATTGTTTGGGCCTAGGGGAAGGCATTGGGAAGAAATAAGTAGATGATGGGTTGCTAGAGTGACAGAAGCTTAAACCCTAGTTTATGCATTGCTTCGTAAGGGGCTGATTTGGATCCATATGTTTCATGCTATGCTTAGATTTATCTTAATTCTTCTTTCATAGTTGCGGATGCTTGCGAGAGGGGTTAATCATAAGTGGGAGGCTTGTCCAAGGAAGGACAACACCCAAGCACCGGTCCACCCACATATAAAATTATCAAAGTAACGAACGCAAATCATATGACCATGATGAAAACTAACTTGACAACATTTCCCATGTATCCTCGAGAGCGCTTCGCTTTATACAAGAGTTTGTCCAGGCTTGTCCTTTGCTATAAAAAGGATTGGGCCACCTTGCTGCACCTTGTTTACTTTTGCTACTTGTTACCCATTACGAATTATCTTATAATACAACTATTTGTTGCCGATAATTTCAGTGTTTGCAGAGAATACCTTGCTGAAAACCGCTTTGTCATTTCCTTCTGCTCCTCGTTGGGTTCGACACTCTTCCTTATTGAAAGGACTACAATAGATCCCCTATACTTGTGGGTCATCAGCTTGCTCAACGAAACTCATGGACCGGGATTCTTTCATGCTTGCGGGCTTCGGGAGGGCGACCCATGTCCCTGTTGTTGTTCATCCTGGCAATTGACCCTCTACACCGCCTGTTGGACACTGCTGCCAGCCGCGGGATTGTTGGAACACGCGGTACGCTACGCTAGCGCCAAATAAAATTTTCTACCGCGCACCCAAGATCATGCTGCTGGAAATAGATCACGGGATCGGGTTTACCACTAGACACATAGTCACCGCAGCGGAAGTAGAGTTGGTGATGCGTGTAGCCGATCTCCCAAGCCGTCTCCTCCTCACGTCGTCGATCCCCGCAAACAGCAAAGACCCACGAACGGCGCCTCGCGGTTCGCTCGAACGGTTCGTCCAAGCACCGCAGATGCGATGCCTCCAAGGTATCCACACGTGCGGGGTGCAGCGGCAGGCGGCGGACTGCTAGGTCCGGTCGCACGTCATGGGCGTGGGGAGTGGCGGCATCTATCGATGGTTGGATCAATATGTGCCTAAGTGGTGCGCCCACTCCCCTTTATATAGACCTCCGAGGTGGGCTCAACACTTGAGCCCACTAGGAGTCTGCGTCCATTTTCCACTCAGATCCAATCCGAATGGGCTACAGCCCCTTAAGTGTGTGACCCTATAGGTTCACATACACATGGACACGATCAAGTCGATAATTGGTAGCGGCTCCTAGCAGAACATGCCAACTCCCATGTGTGCGTAAAGTTGTTTGACGAACCTCGACAATGTGTCATATGCAACATTCCTTTTGCCTCATGATATTTGTTATCGAGCTCAAGGCGAATACTTGTCACCCTTGTGATAGCTCGACCTCCCTTCTCGAAATCGTGATACAGATTCCCGAACTGGGTTAACACTTAACCCAAGACGCATGGCCATGCTTTCTGAATCTGACCACACGAGAGGGCCCAGAGAATATCTCTCCAAATAGGAGGGACAAATCCCATCTTGGTCAACCATGTCTCGCGGCATGTCTCATGACTCACCCGAAAGCTACCTTTATAACTACCCAGTTATGGAGTAGCGTTTGATAGACCCTAAGTGAGTCGATCCTCATCCCGAGAACATGTGAGGACCTCAGGTCAAGGACATGGCATAGACATGTACTTGAGACTAACAGATGACAATCTCTCGCTGCGTCTCAAAGTGGGCCTGTCCGACTCGGTGATCTTCATCCCCGAGTCCATACTATTGGTTTAGCATCTCCATGCACATGACTTGTGAAACATAGTCATCAACCTAGTTGTATACTAGTCAAGGATATGTGTCTGCATAACCTTATCAACTAGGGACCATTAGAACAATCATCATACAATACATAGTTCCACAAACAAGTCACATACTTATTGATACATATCATTGATGATGTTCAAGGACAATACAAAGGACTCATGAATACATATGGAAATATCATCATCACATGATTGCCTCTAGGGCATATCTCCAATAGTCTCCCACTTGCACTAGAGTCAATCATTTAAGCATCTTATGCCCATGGAGCTCATGTGCGCCTCACGCTTCGGCCGTGGGAGAGGCTTCATCAATGGATCAACAACATTTGCATCTGTGTGTACCTTGCATATGTTTACATCACCTCTTTCGACAATGTCGCGAATAAGGTTAAAACGCCTGAGTATGTGCTGGGTTTTGTGATGGTTTCGTGGTTCCTTGACTTGCGCAATGGCACCACTATTATCATAATAGAGGTACAATGGCTTAGACGCTCCCTCAACCACACCAAGATCAGAAATGAAATTCTTCACCCAAACATCCTCTTTTGCAGCTTCAGAAGCCGCAATGTACCCAGCCTCTATTGTAGAATCAGCTACCGTATCTTGCTTGGAGCTCCTCCAGCTCACTGTTCCTCCGTTCAGAATGAACACAAACCCAGATTGCGATCGACTATCATCCCTATCGGTTTGGAAACTAGCATCGGTGTAACTCTTTACAACGAGCTCATCCTCACCTCCATAAACCAGGAACATATCCTTAGTCCTTCTCAAGTACTTAAGGATATTCTTAACCGCTGTCCAGTGACTCTCACCTGGATCAGCCTGGCATCTGCCCACCACGCTAAGAGCAAAACTAACATCGGGACGAGTACATGCCATAGCATACATGATGGACCCAACAGCCAAAGCATACGGAATCCCATCCATGCGTCTTCGCTCATCAGGAGTCGTAGGACTCTGAGTCTTGCTAAGACTAATGCCATGTGACATGGGCAAGAAACCTTTCTTGGCATCTTGCATGTTGAACCGCTTCAACACCTTGTCAATATACGCACTCTGGCTTAATCCAATAAGCCTTCTCGATCTATCTCTATAGATCTTGATTCCCAAAATGTAAGCTGCTTCTCCCAAGTCCTTCATAGAAAAACTATTTTTCAATGAGTCCTTGACAGATTCAAGCATTTGAACATCATTTCCAATCAATAATATGTCATCCACATATAAGATCAGAAATGCGACTGAGCTCCCACTGACCTTTTTGAATACACAATGATCACAATCATTCTTGATGAAGCCAAACTCTTTAACTGCTTCATTAAAACGAATGTTCCAATTCCGAGATGCTTGCCTCAATCCATAAATGGATCTCTGAAGCTTGCATACCATGCTAGACTTCTTTGGAACGACAAAACCCTCCGGCTGTCTCATATACACATCCTCGGTTAAATTTCCATTAAGGAAAGCCATTTTGACATCCATCTACCATATCTCATAGTCGAAATATGCTGCTATAGCAAGAATGATCCGAATTGATTTAGGCATCGCTACCGGTGAGTAAGTCTCATCGTAGTCAACTCCTTGAACTTGTCGATAACCTTTAGCGACAAGTCGAGCCTTATGGACTGTGACATTTCCGTCCATATCAGTTTTCTTCTTAAAGATCCACTTGCACTCAATGGCTCGAACGCCATCTGGCATATCAACCAAGTTCCAAACTTGATTGTCATCCATGGACTTTAATTCGGATCTCATGGCCTCAAGCCATAACTCGGAATCAGGGCTCTCCATCGCTTCTGCATACGTAGTCGGCTCGTTGTTCTCCAAGAACAACACATTGCAGTCATGCAAATTTCGCAACCTTCCAGACCTACGTGGAACCGGTGTCGACTCCACTACGGGTTCCCTCACTAACTCCGGTGTGACAGTATCACCTACCAGAACGTCCCTGTGTGGTTCTCGAATTTCTTCGAGTCGGACCGTCCTCCCACTAGCCTTCCGATTGAGAAACTCTTTCTCAAGGAAAACTCCATGTCGAGCGACAAACACTTTGCCCTCTTCACGGTTGTAGAAGTAATATCCCAAGGTTTCCCTTGGATATCCCACAAATATGCACTTGTCCGATTTGGGTGTGAGCTTATCCGATTGGAGTCGCTTGACATATGCTTCACATCCCCAAACTTTCAGAAAAGACAAACTGCGACTCTTCGCAGTCCATATCTCATATGGTGTCTTATCTACGGACTTAGATGGTACCCTGTTTAGTGTGAAAGCTGCAGTTTCTAGAGCGTATCTCCAAAATGACAAGGGTAAATCCGACTGACTCATCATCGATCGGACCATGTCCAACAGGGTTCGATTCCTCCGTTCTTACACACCATTTCTCTGTGGCGTACACGGAGGAGTCAGTTGTGGAACTATTCCACGATTCTTCAGATGATCATCAAACTCCTGGCTCATATACTCACCGCCACGATCAGATCGTAGAAGTTTGATTCTCTTGCCAAGTTGATTTTCCACTTCGTTCTGAAACTCCTTGAACTTTTCAAAAGTTTCCGACTTGTGCCTCATCAAGTAAACATATCCATATCTACTCAAGTCGTCGGTGAAAGTCACGAAGTATTGGAAACCACCTCTGGCTGTCGTGCTCATTGGTCCACATACATCACTATGTATAAGTTCCAACGGCTCGGACGCCCTCTCACAACTCTTTGTAAAAGGAGTCTTAGTCATCTTACCGAGTAGGCAAGACTCGCATGCATCGAATGATTCAAATTCAAACGAAGTTAGAATTCCATCATCATGGAGCTTCTTCATGCGCTTTTGACTAATGTGTGCTAGTCGACAATGCCAGATGTAAGTCGGATTTATCTCATTAGGCTTATGCCTCTTGACATTTATGTTATAGACTGATTCACCTTCAAGATCTAGGATAAATAACCCATTCACAACGGGTGCAAAGCCATGAAACATATTATTCAAGTAAATAGAACAACCATTGTCCTTAATACTGAATTCTTAACCTTGTCTCATCAAACATGAGGCAGAAATAATGTTTCGACTCAAAGCAGGAACATAGTAACAATTATCAAGTTCCATTACAAATCCTGAAGGTAAATTAAGTTGCATAGTGCCGACGGCCAATGCAACAACTCTTGCTTTATTCCCGATGCGTATGTCGACTTCTCCTCTTGTGACATTCCTAGTTCTGCTTAGCCCCTGCATCGAGTTGCATATGTGAACAACCGATCCGGTATCATATACCCAAGAGCTACTAGAAACATCAGCAAGATAAATGTCTATAACATATACAACAAGTGTACCTAAAGAAGAAGTCATACTTCCAGTCTTCTTGCCCTTCTCGGCAAGCCACTTGTTGCAGTTCCTTTTCCAGTGTCCGGGTTCCTTGCAATGAAAGCAAATACTCCCCGAGGCCGTCCCTGACTTAGGCGCAGCGGTGGTAGTTGGAATTGCCTCCTTCTCCTTGCCCTTTGCCTTAGCCTTTTTCTTGGACCAACTCTTCTTGAACTTAGCCGAATTCTGCACCATCAACACTTGACGATGCGTACCTTTCTTGATATCCTGCTCTGCCACTTCGAGTATCCCATGCAATTCAGTGAGCTTCTTTTCCATCCCATGCATATGGTAGTTCGAGATGAACGGCCCATAGCTATCCGGAAGAGAACCCAAAATTGTATCTGTGGACAACTCATCCCCAAGTGGGAAGCCCAGCCTATCCAGAGCTTGCATGTACCCGATCATCTTGATCACATGCGGGCTCAGTGGATCACCCTCTTTCAGCTTACAATCCATCAAGGATCGCCAGACCTTGAACCTTTCGGTCCTAGCCTGCATTTAAAACATGCTCTTAAGGTTCTCGATCATATCAAAAGCCTCAATATTTTCAAACTGCTCCTGCAGATCGGGCTCCATAGAAGCCAGCATGAGACAGCTGATCTTGTTTGATTCATCAACGAGTTTCTGGTAGGCATTTCTGGCTGTGGCATTAGCATTATCGGCAGGTTCCTCTGGAAGCGGATTCTCTAGAACTTGTTCCTTTTTCTCATGCCTAAGAACAATTCTCAGGTTTCTATACCAGGTGGTAAAGTTTGTTCCATTCAATTTATCTTTTTCCAGGATTGATTTCAACGCAAAAGGGGTAACTTGAGCAGGTGGTGCCATTGATCTACAATAGAAATATGCAAAACACTAAGACATGTATTCATGAAGAGTAATTCATATTAAACATTTTAATAAGATCATTACTCCCACTAAAATCAACATCCCTCGGTTGATACTTAGTGATTCAAGATCCAAGATCAACATGTCAACTAGTGAGCTTTTGCATCACCGCTAGAGGACAAGATCACTCGGTAAGCAACTCTTGCTAATTGTATCTCCATACGACTCTTGTTGTTGGGGACATCTCATGCCTCGCCAACTCCTACGCCTTGTGGCCCAAAACTGTTTTGATAGCCATGACAAGTCAACCAATGCTTCGCGTGTAAGTGTCCGACACAAACCCATCACTTCAAGGAGATCTAGTGGCACCCTAATTTCATAGGCCCGCCACTAAATATACTTGACATGTGAAGGTGCAGCAATTGGGGAGGCATTTGTACTTGACATTCTTTGAGGGATCACCCTACTTAAAACATCTACCATGCAAAAGAAGGGTGCATAAAAGGGATAAACTTTCACAGGCATTTTATATATGTGTGATATGGTATAACCCCTTTCCACATCGCATGGTGATCTCCATCTCCACGTGCGTGGTCTGCCCATGCATGGTTGTCCTCGTGGTGATCTCCATCTCCACGCCATGGTGTCAACCGCCAAGTGTTACATAAGATACTATGCTATTGAAAACTAATATCTACTGAAAGTAAATTACATTACATGGCTTCTCATGTTGACACGCAGGTCATTAATACAATAATGGGACAACCATATGGCTCCTGCCGGTTGCCGCACTCATGACACGCAGGTCATGAAACAATTGTTGGAAATATGGCCTAGTGGCAATAATAAAATGGTTATTATTGTATTTCCTTGTTCATGATAATTGTCTATTGTTCATGCTATAATTGTATTAACTGGAAATCGTAATACATGTGTGAATACATAGACCACAACATGTCCCTAGTAAGCCTCTAGTTGACTAGCTCGTTGATCAATAGATGGTTATGGTTTCCTGACCATGGACATTGGATGTCATTGATAACGGGATCACATCATTGGGAGAATGATGTGATGGACAAGACCCAATCCTAAGCATAGCACAAGATCGTGTAGTTCGTTTTGCTAGAGCTTTTCTAATGTCAAGTATCATTTCCTTAGACCATGAGATTGTGCAACTCCCGGATACCGTAGGAATGCTTTGGGTGTACCAAACGTCACAACCTAACTGGGTGGCTATAAAGGTACACTACAGGTATCTCCGAAAGTGTCTGTTGGGTTGGTACGAATCGAGACTGGGATTTGTCACTCCGTATGACGGAGAGGTATCTCTGGGCCCACTCGGTAATGCATCATCATAATGAGCTCAATGTGACTAAGTAGTTAGTCACGGGATCATGCATTACGGAACGAGTAAAGTGACTTGCCGGTAACGAGATTGAACGAGGTATTGGGATACCGACGATCGAATCTCGGGCAAGTAACATACCGATAGACAAAGGGAATTGTATACGGGATTGATTGAATCCTCGACATCATGGTTCATCCGATGATATCATCGAGGAGCATGTGGGAGCCAACATGGGTATCCAGATCCCGCTGTTGGTTATTGACCGGAGAGTCGTCTCGGTCATGTCTGCGTGTCTCCCGAACCCGTAGGGTCTACACACTTAAGGTTCGGCGACGCTAGGGTTGTAGAGATATTAGTATGCGGTAACCCGAAAGTTGTTCGGAGTCCCGGATGAGATCACGGACATCACGAGGAGTTCCGGAATGGTCCGGAGGTAAAGATTTGTATATAGGAAGTCCAGTTTCGGCCACCGGGAAAGTTTCGGGGGTCACCGGTATTGTACCGGGACCACCGGAAGGGTCCCGGGGGTCCACCGGGTGGGGCCACCTATCCCGGAGGGCCCCATGGGCTGAAGTGGGAAGGGAACCAGCCCCTGGTGGGCTGGTGCGCCCCCCATGGGCCTCCCCCTGCGCCTAGGGTTGGAAACCCTGGGGGTGGGGGGCGCCCCACCTGACTTGGGGGGCAAGTTCCCCCCTTGGCCGCCGCCCCCCTTGAGATTGGATCTCTAAGGGGCCAGCCCCCCCCCCCCCCCCCAGGGCCCCCTATATAAAGAGGGGGGAGGGAGGGCTGCACACCCAAGCCCCTGGCGCCTCCCTCTCCCCCCGTAACACCTCTCCCTCTTGCTGAGCTTGGCGAAGCCCTGCCGAGATCCCCGCTGCTTCCACCACTACGCCGTCGTGCTGCTGGATCTCCATCAACCTCTCCTCCCCCCTTGCTGGATCAAGAAGGAGGAGACGTCTCTCCCAACCGTACGTGTGTTGAACGCGGAGGTGCCGTCCGTTTGGCGCTAGGATCATCGGTGATTTGGATCACGACGAGTACGACTCCATCAACCCCGTTCTCTTGAACGCTTCCGCTCGCGATCTACAAGGGTATGTAGATGCACTCCTCTCTCTCGTTGCTAGATGACTCCATAGATTGATCTTGGTGATGCGTAGAAAATTTTAAATTTTTGCTACGATCCCCAACAACAATAATATACAAGCAACATACATGGGCTATACCAAATCACAGTCATTCCCTACAGAAATGAGTCAGACGTTCTACCGCCGAAGATAAAACCTCCTGAAACTCTATCTTCCAAGCGGATTTTGGCCTAGCCAGAAGCGCCGAAATCTCATTCCGAAATTTTGCCGCTAATCCAACTTTTCGTTAGCTTCAGTTTGACAGGTCGTGGAGCAAAATCGGAGTTCGTATGCAAAAGTTACAGCCGTTTTACCGAGACCGCTCCAACAGATTTCAGCACCGCGGAAATCACATTTCCAAGGTGTTGATCTATGTTCCGATTCGATCAATCTCATTGATCTTCGCGTGTTGCATCCGGATTTAAGTTCCACTGTCTACCCCGACGGCGGAAATCGACCGGTAGGGGTAAGTCAACGAAACCAACCTTCAACACTGACGTGCGTAACCGATCTCATCGACCCGCACTTGAACCGATCTACATATCTCATATGCATATCATCGAATCTATCACCACACAACGGAGGCTCTGATACCACTGTTGGAACACGCGGTATGCTACGCTAGCGCCAAATAAAATTTTCTACCGCGCACCCAAGATCATGCTACAAGAAATAGATCACGGGATCGGGTTTACCACTAGGCGCGCAGTCACCGCAACGGAAGTAGAGTTGGTGATGCGTGTAGCCGATCTCCCGAGCCGTCTCCTCCTCACGTCGTCGATCTCCCGCGAACAGCGAAGACCCGCAAACGGCGCCTCGCGGTTCCCTCAAACGGTTCGTCCAAGCACCGCAGTTGCGATGCCTCCAAGGTATCCACACGTGCGGGGTGCAGCGGCGGGCGGCGGACTGCTAGGTCCGGTCGCACGTCATGGGCGTGGGGAGTGGCGGCGGCTATCGAGGGTTGGATCAATATCTGCCTAAGTGGTGCGCCCACTCCCCTTTATATAGACCTCCGAGGTGGGCTCAACACTTGAGCCCACTAGGAGTCTGCGTCCATTTTCCACTCGGATCCAATCCGAATGGGCTGCAGCCCCTTAAGTGTGCAACCGTATAGGTATACGTACACATGGACATGACCAAGTCGATAGTTGGTAGCGGCTCCTAGCAGAACATGCCAACTGCCATGTGTGCGTAAAGTTGTTTGACGAACCTCGACAATGTGTCATATGCAACATTCCTTTTGCCTCATGATATTTGTCATCAAGCTCAAGGCGAGTACTTGTCACCCTTGTGATAGCTCGGCTTCTCTTCTCAAAAACGTGATACAGATTCTCGAACTGGGTTAACACTTAACCCAAGACGCATGGCCATGCTTTCTGAATCTGACCACACGAGAGGGCCCAGAGAATATCTCTCCAAATAGGAGGGGCAAATCCCATCTTGGTCAACCATGTCTCGCGGCATGTCTCACAACTCACCTGAAAGCTACCTTTATAACTACCCAGTTATGGAGTAGCGTTTGATTTGATAGACCCTAAGTGAGTCGATCCTCATCCCGAGAACATGTGAGGACCTCAGGTCTAGGACATGGCATAGACATTGTACTTGAGACTAACAGATGACAATCTCTCGTTGCGTCTCAAAGTGGGTTTGTCCGACTCAGTGATCTCCATCCCCGAGTCCATACTATCGGTTTAGCATCTCCATGCACATGACTTGTGTAACATAGTCATCAACCGAGTTGTATACTAGTCAAGGATGTGTGTCCGCATAACCTTATCAACTAGGGACCATTAGAACAATCATCATACAATACATAGTTCCACAAACAAGTCACATACTTATTGATACATATCATTGATGATGTTCAAGGACAATACAAAGGACTCATGAATACATATGGAAATATCATCATCACATGATTGCCTCTAGGGCATATCTCCAATAGGCATCATCGCGTCGCTGCCAGGCCGGGGAGCTAGCATGCGCGTCAGCCTATATGCTGACGACGCCGTCATCTTTGCAAACCCGGTGAAAGAGGAGGTCGACACCCTGCTGGAGTTCCTGAACTTCTTCGGGCAGGCATCGGGGCTGAAGCTGAACCATGCCAAGTCCTCAATGATTCCGATCAATTGCGGCGAGCTTCTGTTGTTGGATGTGCTACAGGGTTTCGGTGGCCAAATTGTAGATTTCCCCACTACCTACCTAGGGCTGCCGATCTCTCCCAAAAGACTGCGCCTGGTGCATTTTTAGTTCCTCATTGACAGAATCAAAGCAAGGCTGGCAGGTTGGAAGGGCAAACTCATGTCCTTGGCGGGCCGGTGCGTTCTGGTGCATTCCGTGTTGTCCGCGCTGCCCACCTTCGTGCTCTCAATGTTCATGGTCCCAAAGAAAATGCTAAAGGAGGTTGACAAGGCACGGCGCCACTTCCTCTAGGCTTAGGAGGAGGCTCTGATGGGTGGCAAGTGCAAGGTAGCATGGAGCTCAGTGTGCTCGTCGGTGGAGAAGGGAGGCCTCGGCGTGCTCGACCTGCGTCACTTCAGTTTGGCGCTCAAGTTGCGCTGGTTTTGGCTCGCTTGACAGCATCCGGCGAGGCCATGGATGACCTTTCCTCTGCCTTGCAATCAGAACGACCAGGACGCGTTCGTGAGGGCTACGAAGGTGGTGATCGACAATGCCAGAACAACAGGTTTTTGGAAGAGCTCCTGGCTAGGTGATGCGCCCCTCTGCTCCTCCTTCTCGGGTCTGTTCAAACACACCATGCGCAAAAACTGCACGGTGGCAGGGGTGCTCGAAAATGATCTTTTGATTAGGGACCTGCGCCACGGCAACACGATCAACATCAACCCGGAGTTCCTCTAGCTTTGGCGCCGGATTTAGAGCTCGGGAACCATACTCGTCCAGCAGGTGGATGATCATATCAAGTGGACCACTGGCGATGGTGACTGCTACTCCGCCTGGGCGGCCTACCGAATGCAATTCCCGTCTCTGCCTAGCACGGGCTTCAGCAATGTCATCTGGAAAGCTTGGGCCTCGGGGAACACCAAGATGTTTGCTTGGCTGCTACACAAGAACCGGCTCTGGTGCAACAACAGGCTGCAGCGTAGAGGATGGCCAAACAGTTATTTCTGCGGGCTTTGCGTCAAAAGTTTGGAGTCTTTAGTACACATGCTATGGGAGTGCCCCTTCTCCAGATCGATCTGGTAGAAGGCCGCGTCATGGACTGGCTGCAAGCTCCTGAGGAAGATCATGCCGCCGCACCACAGCCCTTTACATCACTGCCCGGAGCTGATCAGGAACACCATGTTGATCTTGATTGCATGGCGCATCTGGAAGGAGAGAAACGCTTGCGTTTTCCGAGCCAAGATGCAAGGGAGGAAGACGTCATCCAAACCATCAGAAGTGATCTCGCTCGATGAAGGCTTGCTGGCGCAACATGCTTAGGCCTTCTACAAGGTGTTTAGGGAGGTGCTTGGAAAAATAATCCGGGTTTTTCTGAAACACCGGTGCCTATTTATACAGAAGAGACGCCTAATTAAGCGTCTACCCTGTACAAATAAGCGTCGGTGCTTATGGAAAGCCTAGTTTATTTCTCTAAGGCCTTGTACAATGCTAGATGCTTATAAAAATAAACCGAGTTTTTCTCAAGCATCGGTGCTTATTTCTACAGGAGAGACGCCTAGTTAAGCGCCTGCCCCGTACAAATAAGCACCGGTGCTTAAGAAAAACCTGGTTTATTTCTTAAAGCATCTTTGCTAAGCACCTTGCATTGTACAAGGCTTAAGGGCATCTTCAATGCAAGACGCTTGTGCATGCGCTTAGAGGAATAAAAATAATACCATAAAATCAAAATATCTTCGGATTGCTATTTGCCCCAACGTTGGACGCTAACAGACGGGCGCTAATTAATCGCCAAACCAGCTGGAAGGCCTATTGCTACATGATCGCTCAAGTCCTGACGGAAAAAAAGACGAAGCGCCCACCTCCCGATGCCAGGTAAGGTGCTGGGATTTGTTGATCTAACTGCCAATTGACCAGGTTATTAATCCTGGCACCCGGCACCAACGCCGGGCGTTGTAGATGCCCTAAGCATCTTGCATTGTATAAGGCCTTAGAGGCCTCTTCAAGAGATGGGCGCGAGATAGCAGGCATAGGGCACGGCGGGAAAGTATCAGGTACTCCCAGCTTTAGGTACTCCCGGTGCTCCAAATTCAAAAAATCATTTTAAAATGTTTCAAAATATTCCAGAAAAAGTGTGAATGTTCACAAGGAATGTGACTACAACTCCAAAAAAATTCCAATCAAACTTGAAATGCACATCGAGAAACAAAAAAGTGAAATCCAGACATGAATAGTGTCAATGTTGCTTTTGTCTTTTTTTCTTACACTATTCATGCTAAATTTTACATTTTTATTTCTCAATGTGCGTTTCAAGTTTGGGCCTGAAATTTTTAAGAGTTGTAGTTATATTCCTTGTGAACATTCAATTTTTTCTGAATTTTTTTGAAACATTTAAAAATGGTTTTTTTGAGTTTAGAGCATCGGGAGTACCTCGAGGTTGGGAGTACCTGATACTTTCCCAGGGCACGGCGATCCCCCGCCTTTTTTTTTTTCTGTTTTTCTCTAGTTTTCCACCCGATCACTTGATCACCGCTGTTTCCGGCACGCTTTCTCCCAAATCAATGAAGCCAGCTCAAACCGGAGCTTTCAAAAAAAAAGTAAAAGGAGGAAGAACACTCCAACAGCGCGAGCAGCCTTGCGCCATTGCGCGGACTTCTATCCAATCAACCGACTAATTTATTCGTCCGCCATCATGCAGAGCTGGAGGTGTCATGCCGGGAGCACCACCTGCCGGAGAATATGGTAGAGAGCCCGGAGGAATCCCTTGTGTTGCTCTTCTTCAGGCAGCCTCAGCATGCTCGCCACCTTCTCGAACTTGTCCTGCCCAACCGAGGCGTCCCCCGGCGAGGCTCCCGGTCCGAGGTCCTTGTGGAGCTCCGGCGGCGACAGCGCCCACTGCATCGCCCAGATGGAGAGGGGCCGCATATAGTGCAGCCCGCGGTAGCCGCCCTCCGCCGTCCAGGCCTCCGGCGTCTGGAACGCGTACCCGAAGCCGTCTTTGGACCAGCTGGCGTCGTGGGCGCCCTTGGCCGTCCGGAACGCGGCCTCCAGCATGCCCTCGTGGATCATGGCGGCCGCGACGGCGTAGGTGGTGCCGGGCCATATCTCCTTGGACTGCGTCGACGACATGTCGATGGTGCCGTCCGGCCGCATCCCGTTCACCGCCCCCACCGTCCCACCCTTCACCCGCATGACGTTGTAGTCGAGCACCGTCCCCAGCGCGCTCCGGGCCTTCTCCTCCTCCACGACCGGCTCCAGGCCACACACGTGAGCGTACCACTGCCCGGCGAGCTGGTCGGCCTGGATGGACGAGCTCGTCTTGCCGCCACTGTTGTCGTAGTTGAAGTAGGTGCCGTTCCAGAGCTCTTCACCGTACACGCGCTTCGCCCTGAGGTACCGCGCACGGAAGCAGCACTCGGCGTCGCCGTCGCCGACGATGTGTGCCATGGCAGCGGCGGCCTGCAGCGCCGCGACCCAGATCCCGCCGGTGTAGGCGCTGACCCCGGACACGGACCACAGGTCGTACGTCTGGTCGGGGCGGCCCTCGTTCTCGATCATGCCGTCCCGGTCCCGGTCGAACTGGTCCATGTAGGCCATGGCCAGGTACACCGCCGGCCACGCCGCCCTGGCAAAGGCGACGTTGCCCGTGGCGACGACGCCCCGGTAGACCTGCAGCACGAACTTGGGGTTGAGGTCCTTCCACCGCGACGGGTCGTGGATCATGTACGCGTTCAGCTCGAACCACGGGTCGTTGAGCCCCACGTCGTGCGGCACCGAGCCGAGGACCTTGCGCGGCACGGTCTTGCCGTTGAGGGTGCGCATGGGGCGGGGGTCGTGGAGGAGGACGGCGCGGGCGAAGTCGCGCTGGAGGCTGAGCTCGAGCTCCGGGAAGAGGGAGAGCAGCGCGAAGGAGGCGTAGAAGTGGACGTCGTAGGTGTTCCACATGTGGTACTCCATCGCCTCCAGGTACAGGAACTGCCCCACGTTCTCCTCGCCGTCGCCGAGCAGCGTCGCGCCGAACGCCGCCGCCGAGTGCAGGTCCTCCGTCACGGACGTCATCTCGCTCAGGACGCCGTCCACCACCGGGGTGCCTTGCAGGTCTGCGCGGAACACGTCGAGGGAGAATGGCTCCGTCCCCGTCCCTGATGAGGCGACGCTCATCTTCGGAGGCCGTCCGTCTGTGACATTTGACAGAGATTTGTCCTCAGCTCCGTCGTACGAATACTGCACGGCAGATCATATACTTGCTGACAGTGATCGAGATACCTGTCCATATGGTGCCTCCAGCGACCAGATAGTAGAGTTCGTTGAACAATGCAACCGGATACCTGAAGACAAACACGACATCGATTATCTAGTACTCTCGGTAGCAAGTCCATATAAATCATTTCTCCCCTTGCGATTTTATACCCTGGAATGATCTGCAACTACATAAGTTCTGCAGACTGGGACGTAATTCTGGGTGTGTAGAGGATGCCAACTATAATGTCATGGGAAAAACTGTGAAGAGACACTTGAGCAAAGTGATACTCCCTCCGTTTCTTCTTTTTTACTTGCATATAAGATTTGTCTCAAGTCAAACTTCATAAAGTTTGACCAAATTTATATACAAAATTATCAACATCTACAATACTAGAGATATACAATATGAAATTTAATTCAATGATGCATCTAATGATATTGATTTCATATTGTGAATGTTAATATTTTTTCTATAATCTCAATCAAACCTTACTACGTTTGACTTACTTTTTTCCTTCCTTGAATCCTTTAGTTTTAGTCAGTTCATGAAAAAGTTTATACTACTAATTTCTTTTTATCCATAATGGATTTACGTGGACCAATACATGAGATTCTTATGCCATTTGGGGGATTTGTTCTTCTAGGGAAAAGACACGAAGGGAGTACGAGCTGATTACCACTCAGGCAGCCTTTTGTCTTGCAGAATAGGCCTCTGCCACTCTTCGATTTTGGACTCCCAATCCATGTGTTCTACACTCAAATAAGGAATAGCAAATGAGCATCAGAATTCTGACCACCTATGGCTAACAATCAATCACCAGAGCTTACCAAGAAGGGCATCATGAGCCAAGCTCTCTGCAGCTGCATCTCGATCCAAGCCACTGAATTTGGTGTATCTCCTGTTCCAGAAAGCCATGTCAGTTACAAGGAAAAACAGCTACAGTGGTAGTTTTGAATTTCAGTTTCAGAAATATTTCAGCACCCACCAAATTGCTGATTTTTCTTGTGTACAACATAAATGACCGAAATATTTCGACAAAAAAAGCAAATAGAAGTGTCTACTGAAATTATTGAAATTTAGTAAAATTCATCGAAATCTCATTGAAAGTGAAAACCAACTAGCCATGCAGAATTAGCAAAACACATCACCTGTGATACGTTTTCCCGTCTGGGAACTTCACCTCAGGGCACGACCACGACAGAGCAAACGACATCATGCGGGTCCCGCCTGCTGGCACGGTCGTCGCCGCCGCAACCGCCGCTCCGATGGATGATCCGGGCTTGGCCACCCTCGGCTCTTTGCCAGTGTGGGTTTCGCTGAAGGAACCATGCTGTTTGATCTCCTCCCACATGTCCTTGGCCGTGAAGTCGCCGGAGTCCGACGACCCCATAGTGAAGAAAGGGCAGTCTGTGACGCGGACGTCCTCTGTTTCCTGACACGCCATCGCGAACGTCACCGGCGGGTGCCCGTCCGCAGCCCTGCATTGGTGACATCCCAAGTTGGCTGTTACATTTGCAGTTCTGTATCATTTGAACTTTTGTGAAAATGAGATGTTTAACACACCTGTGACGGAGAAGAACACCGTGCACACCATCACGCTCCCTGTGTAAGAACAAAGAACAGAATGGCAAGAACCAATAAATAGTTAAGGTTGTTAGATAGATTTCTGCTGCATGGCATGAAACAGAAACTGTGCGGAAAAAATAATTTGACGTTCATTACATCATCTTGGAGTTGGTGTGATTTCCAGTCAGCTCTGATCTCCCACCAACTGAATTCTAGAGGATGAACAAATAGATATTAAGTCTTCACTGACAAGGTGTTTTTTATCTTCGTGGTAAAAGGGCAACGTATTGGCTTATTGCACTTACAGCCCATGTGAAGAGCAATGTTACATCTGCAGGTGTGCTCCCAGAATTTTGCACCTGCAAGACTCGGCAGCATAAGTATTTAAAAAACTGAGCAGCAAATAAGGAAAAATGGAGGCTCTACCGTAAAAGTGAAAACTGCAACAGGGAAGCTGCTCTCCTTATAGTTGTGAGGGATTATTGGTGATATCTGGCGGCAGGTGATCTTGATTTCAGGGTCAGGTTCACCTACGTTGCAATTAGTATAGTGTACAACAGAACATCTTCAGTTCATGGACATGTATCTATCAGGTAAAATATAAAAGTGCATACAAAACCTTATTGCTTTTAGGAATTTACCATCATAAACTGTCCAAGATCTTGGGAACAAGGCATGATAAGTACAGTTTTTCTCCTTAAGCTTCCAGTCCCAAGATCCAATAGCTGCCTTATCGACTCCCCTGCAAGTATGCACAATGAATGATATCTCTGGTCCATTTTAATGACCAGAAATAACCCTGTTGAGATCCACAGCTTACTTGAGAGCATCAGCAGTCGGTGCAGACAACACCGTGGAGTAGCTCTTTCCATTGGGACGCGAGCCGAATGCCTAGACAAGTGAATAGTGTCAATCATTAGAAGTTCTTTACAGTTAAGACTTAAGAGTGACACTAGGAATCGCCAATTGGGAAATGGAAGAGTTAAGTATAGTTACTGAAAATTGGTTTGCAAGGATAGGCTTTTCTTCATATAATGCTGGGAATATCTGAAAATGCTGAAAGTACCCTCTGTAGCTTCTCCCAATGCTTCCTGAACTGATAAATGAGGATGTGATTTGAGAACAGGCATGTACCATGTAAAGTTCAATCAGCTATAGAAAACATTTTTAAGTTAACCATGGCAAGCTTCAAGGTGACAGAAAAGCCTACATGTACCTGATTGACAGTGAACCTAGCTAATTTATAATCTGCAAAGGAAAGACTGAAACTTACCCAAGGCCACCAAGGGGTAGGCCACGGTAGCAGTTGTCCATCCATTTCCTGAATGGGTCATAGAGTATATCCTTCGCAAAAGTGAAGTTTGTTTCGTTAAGTTCCATGACAAAGCAGAGTGAATTTACGTAATTGCTTCAATAATAGAAGAGCGATGAAATATTTCTAAATGTTGAGCACTCACCCGGCCTTTTCCCCTTTGATCGGCATTTATCATCAGTCCCTTGAGAATCATGGGTATCTGAAGGACCACCAACAGGAATTTGGTTAGTATTAAGTTCACAGAGGAATAACATATGTAATACTCGTTGCTCAAAGCCAACAACAGTGTTGTTTCATCGGTCAGTTGCTTGCTGGCATGACTGAGCAAGCCATATGCGGCATGTATCATTGCCAAGTGTGACAGGTCTTGCAAAGTGAAGAGTAGGGGAGAATTCAACAGAGTATTCTTTTTGATAATTTTAAACCTTTTTAAATGAATGAACTAGTCATGTTCAAAACGCTCTACTGTTTTGATAATTTTAAACCTTTCATATTCTTCAAAATATGCTCAAAACAGAACCTGGGAGCTATAAAGTATGTTCAAATACGTACGATTGATATCATATCATTCATGGTCATGCTAAACAGTTCGATCTTCTTGCCTTCATCGTCAAATTTCCTCTGCCAGGTTCTTCTCGCTGGTTGTGCACAATTGATGTGCGAGCGCGCCTAAAGTTCAAAAAAAGGAACCCATTAGTGCCAGTTTAGTTTGCTGATGAAGGCAAAGACAGTACGGAGCGAAGCATTTCTAAAGAAAAGCCTTGATCGAAAAAGCTTGCCCTTACCTTTGTTTGCTCTAAACCTGCACTTCCCATCTTGGTTACAGTACAGACACCGTTTGGGTTGAAGCAGATCAGCTATTTGGATGTGTAGGCAACAGACATATGCATAGTTAGAACTTAGAATGAGAGAGCCACAAATAGTTCTTGGAAAAAGGAGCTTAATCACGATCCAGTTTAACAATCTCCACTTAAGATAGAAAAGAATAATGGAAATGAAGCGCTAGCCACCCAACACAAAATTCTATGTGTTGAACCCCATGTTTCCTGGAAAAATTCCATTTCCCTCGCTACTCCTTTTGGCTCCACCACCCGCATTGCTTCCCCTCTCTTTATTTCACCCTAAATAAGCTTTCTAGGGACATCACATCTTTGTTTAATGTGACATGTTTATTTGAACATCATTATGGAACAGAAGATGACCCCTGTATCCATCCCTTGTGCAGATCATCAATGCAAGTTTCATAGCCCTTTATTTCAGAAAAATGAAGAAAAACGTGGAAAAGCTCATGTGTTCCAGCATCCAACTTTCAAGCGCCTATGCGAGAAACTATAGAGAGGTAGAGGACTAACCAAGGGAGGAGAAGGCCAGTAGTAACTGGATCTGAATGCTTCCACTCTACCGCACCTGCATTGTTTGCTTGGCTCTTGCAGGAGATCCTCAGCTTGTCTTTATAGGGCTCAGTTACTCAAAGCAATGCGCAAGACGAGGTCTTATTGCCACACAAAACAACAATATATTTTTTTATCCTTGTGCGTCAGGATGGTTGAGCTGTCCTATTTGCTCCCTTTTGTTAATGATAAGAAATAACATGGGCTCGGATTAGTGATGAGGCCACTTAGCCATTGAGGTTGCCAATCAGAAGCCTCACCATCGATTGATATCTGTTGGGTAGCCTTTTATTGTCTTAGCCAAATGATTATAGAGGAGTTGGATTCTTGTATGGTAGCAATATGTAAAGCGAATGCTCAAAAGCCCGTATTTTGCCAAAAGAGGGAACAAATTAAGCTTTACAGGCTCCGATTAGGGAAGAATAGGATAGGTAACAGGGAAGGTACATGATGACTACTGAGTCATCAGGCACTACTACTCTCATATACTGCTCTTAAACGGCTAGCAGGACAAAGATGTTATGTTAGCTCTGTCGATGGGATAGTTGAAATAACTGCTTCGCCGGACCCCTTTTTTTTTGCGGCTAATGGTGAATTGAGCCTCTACAAGAGCATGCAGATCTGCTAGATGAAATCTTCGAGATGTAAGTACAATGCAGAAAGCAACCTCCAGCTCTAAAATGTAATGTATTCATTCATGATGCCGACAACAAAAAACAATGAGATTAGGAAGACAAAACAAAACCGACCTCGGTAGGTGTGGACATTTGCATATACGCATGTTGCCCATGTGCCCATTGACATTGAGATTTGAAAATGATCCCTGAAGTACACAATGGAAAACTCATATGCATAATAAAGAATGAAACAGCCTGGGGACCTCAACTTGCTGAAGATTGCAGATCTACATCTACTTTGTTTAGTTCCATCTGCAGAGTTATTGCTAAATACAGTACTTGCAATGTCCTCCTCTTCCAAAAGTTCCATCTGAAGATTCTGTCTAGCACTCTTGCTGAGGGATGAGCTAATCTACTCCTCTTCCAAAAGGAGCTTGGAATGGGGGCAATGAAGCCCTAACTGGTGAAAATCCTTGGACATAATGGAGTACCACTCTGAATTGAATTGTTGTTCTTGGAAGTCGATACCCTTAACAAATAATCGAACCCGACGCCAGATCGAATGGGCTGGGGGGCGCTGTTGCCGCATCCCGCCCCCACGAGTCACCCACCGGACGGGACGCCATCGCCGAAGCATCTTCTGGGGAATCGATTGGACTCAGTGGGGGAATGGAACCATACTCGCGTCGTTCAATCTTTTCTCGCTATTCAATGGGGGGAACTGAATTCGCATAGGGGGGGAATCGAAGCCAACACAGGGCATCTGTGCTTGTTCGGTTCAGAACAGGATAGATAATTCAATGACATTGTTTTTTTTTTTCGAGTGAAATATTGTACTCCCTCCGTTTTTAAATATAAGTTTCTTTTACATTTTAAATTGACTACAACATACGAATGTATCTAAACATATTTTGGAGTATAGATTCATCCATTTTGTTCCGTATGTAATCACTTGTTAAAATCTCTAAAAAGACTTATATTTGAGAACAGAGGGAGTATTACTCAACTAAAGCAGTTCATACAACCAATTATAGCTAGCTCCCTAGCGTCCCGGGCCAATCTAAGTCATGGTTCTGCCTTCTACACGAGCAAATTTGGCTATACTATCACTAACTTTATTTTGGCTACGATTAATATGAGTAATGTTAGATCGAGGCATATCGTCGATCATCCGAGGACCAAACAATCACACAAGCACGACATCGAGATTTGTTAACGAGGTTCACCGATATGGCTATATCCCCGGGGTCTGACTATGGGTGCTTCTCCCCATGACACTGCTACAATACCGCACCCGGTCGCCCTGGACACCAGCACAAGCCGTCAGCTTCCCCTGCATTCCGGTGCTATTATGTTGGCATAGGTTACATCGTGCATCTACCCCCGCTATATATGAGAAGCCTAGGATACAAGTGTCCTACTAGGACACGACTCCATATCCTATCTAAACACAATACAACTACAAGTCCAACTATAACCTACCTTGTACCCTATATTCGACACAACTCCAGCAAACTTCACCTTGGCGAATATATTCCACCACGCTGGATTTGTCCATGCGTCAAACCTCCATGTACATTGGACTTGAGCTTATCCCATGAGTATGGCTGCTACTCCAAAGACTTCATGTGACTCCACCTGCAACTTGTAGTCTCTTCTTTTCTTGACCACAGTCAACACTCGAGCAAAATTAAGTTCCTTGTTACTCAAGTTTGTGTCCCAACTTCCAGAATATCCGTCAACGCCATCACACACCGATCACTGGCCTGTGTGAAAGTGAACAACTCACATATTGGGTGTCACACATAAGAGTTACCTGAACTCAACATCACCACTCTTCCTTGACCGCCTGTCTGAAACTTGAAAGAATTTCACCATTGCTTGTTGTCATCCCGAGTCAAATTCGCAGTTGTCTCACCACATGTATGTCCACCAGAGCCCTGGCCTGTCTCCATGTCCCATGCGTACCGCACGCCTCGCCGCTATTACTGCGTCGAGCCTCCGCTGTCCCGGTTGAGTCTCAAGGGCCGCGGACCCACACCACTCAACCCCCACTGCAGAGTACCATGCATCGGTCATGCCGACCGATGACGAGTTTCACGCTTCCATCAGACCCCGGGGCTCCAGTCCGAACTGCGTGTCCCTCGCTTTTCCCCCTTGCTGAATAGGATTCGATTCCCTGGATCCTTACATCGTAGCCCCTCAATCCAGCTCCATCTTCAACATGACTCCATGGTAGATGATCAGTCCACCCCGCGCCCAATCGACTTCAAGCTCTCATGTGCACCGTCTTGAATCAACCCCGCGCCATAGTTTTGTCGAAGCCACACAAGCCCTCAGGCGTGCGCCACGTGTTTCCACGCCTCAGTAGTCGGTCACCATCAGCATCACACCATCGTCTTCTGTACCAACCGACTTACGTCGATCCGTCAGACTGTCTAGTCCGACCCAGCCGAACTTGTTTGACTACATGACACGCTCGAGGCTCCAAAATCGTCTTATGTGAATTTCCGTCCATCACATGATAATTCCATCTCAGCTGACCTGACTTCCTGCAACACCTTCAAGCATCACAGATGCACCAATTTTTTTTCCATCCTTATCTGCCATAACCCAAGGTTTCGAATCCCGTTGAAATTCTCCACCTCAAATCTAGTATCTGTTGGCGCCATGATTCTTCGTATAGCTGACCGTGTGAAAAATATCCTTAGCTCAATTCCCGATGCTGGCTATTGCTTTGCCTGTGCCCATGCTCTACTAGTGTATTACCACGTGATTCTTCTTCATCAATTTGATCTGATTCTGCCTCTCTGTGTCACGTGAGGACTCGGTCCTCTTTTTGTCCAAACAAATCTCACGTGCCTTCCAATCAGCCAAAACACTAGCTTGGATCCAACGTGCCTCCACACATGTTCGTGGACGGACGCCCGGCTCAGCTCGTGGCCTGCTGCACGTCAAGCTCATGCGATTGGGCCTTGCTAGGCCGCTAGCCAGCACCTCGTCCAACGCCTTGGGCCACGCCCGCGCGCACTGGATTTCGCCGCCGCAGCACACGCCCCCGATCCAAGCTGCACGTTTCCTGCTGTACTCGCTCGCCCGATCGATCAACCGATCGACCGCCGCACGTCTTGGCTTACGCACACGCGCCTGCTGGTTCCCATCTCAATTGATCCGATAGACAGGTTCCTCTGCTACGCGTTGCACCGCCGCCTCTTCCAATCGCTACCGAGCAAAGAATCTTCGCCGCAAGCCGAACTTTTCTGCCGCCACACGCGACCAACTCGACCGATTCCACGAATTCTCTGGCTCCTTTCCTATCAACAATCCACAACCTCCAAACAACCTAGCTCATGATACCACTTGTTAGAATAAATTCGAGGCATATCATCGATTATCCAAGGACCAAGCAATCACACGAGCACGACACCGAGATTTGTTAACGAGATTCACCGATATGGTTACATCCCCGGGGCCTGACTACGGGCGCTCCTTCCCATGACACCGCTATAATACCGCACCCAGTCGCCCTGGACACCAGCACAAGCCGCCGGCTTCCCCTGCGTTCCGGTGCTATTATGTTGGCATAGGTTACATCGTGTGTCTACCCCCACTATATATGAGAGGCCTAGTATACAAGTGTCCTACTAGGACACGACTCCATATCCTATCTAAACACAATACAACTACAAGTCCAACTGTAACCTACCTTGTACACTATATTCGACACAACTCCAGCAAGTAATACAAAAATCACGAAGAGACATACGGTATCTAATCTCTATAATAAGCGACGAGCAGACCGATCTATCAACCTCCTTGGCCTGGATCAACTTGACAGTAACAACTGAATCCAGTTCTATCTCAACCTCCTTGGCATGGTTCATTTTTACTCGTGTGTGTGTTAGTGTTCAAGTTTGTTTGTGTTAACATATGAAGTCGAGTTAAGTTTAATTCAGAAGTTTTCTCTTTTTTATACACTTTATTTTCATATTCTTTCCAGGTTTTTATTATGTTCGATCGATATGGATGTCGGTCTAGTTATAGGATTTGTGATGCATCAGCAAGGTACGTAATCTTTTTTGCATTTCAACTTTTTGCAAGAATGACTTGAAATTCACTAATAAAAAGGACAATTCACATAATAGCCCCTTTTGAAAAGATAAAATTCTCATCGTACTATCGTAAGCACAATTTGCATCCTAATACAACAATATACCCTTTGGGAAACATAAACATTATTTAGCCCATAGTTTTTTTTAAAGGTAGAACAAAGTGGGAGTGCTAGAAACAAAACAACCTATATGAGACACCGAAAATGATATATGAGACAAGAAATTGTCCTAGCAAGAAAAGGTCCAACATCATTTCAGGTGTGGTGGAGATCTTCACCCACCTTTTTTTTGAAAAGTCATCATGGCTAGCTTTATTAAAATTAAACAACGCTTACATCGTTCGCTAGAACTTCAGAAATAAAACCTGGAGGTGAGTTCAACCACAAGTTTGGTGGATCAACACTTACATTATGCGCTAGCACATGAGCCACCATATTTGATTCGCAGTTACAATGCTCAATAACGACCTTTCCAAAATTACCTAACAGTAAACGACATTCTTCAAGAATTGGGTCTGCCACATCAAGTGCCCAGATTTTTGTTGGAGAGTCTCCACTAAGATCAGACTATCCGTTTGTACCAACAAGGAGTTGCTGCCAACTGTATTAGCCAATTTTATGCCTTCAACCAGAGCTGCAGTTTCAGCTAACAACACATCCGCGACATGTTCGATTTTTGCTGTAGATGCTGCAACCTAGTTGTGTGTTTCATCTCGAACAACATGTCACAGAATTCTCAACATTAATGTTTGTATAAAACATTTCTCATAAACTTGAAACATTTCATACTATTTCACTAAAAAAAATCTTTTGCATCTAAATAGATAGCACCCAGTACTAGATTTCTTCGTACATGTTTACTTTCACGTTACCACAATTATTGATGTCACCTCAGTTATTGATATCCGCCAGTCCAAAGTTGGGTGACCTCATCAAGTCATGCATGTATATTTTTTCCGGTGGAATCAATTCATGCATGTCAATCATAAGTTAAATACTTTCCATTAATGTGTGGTATGGACATATATGTGTTGGACTTGGAGCAAAAATATATTGTCCATGCTTCACATTTTCATTAACATATGACGTTGTGTTAAGTTTAATTCAAAAGTTTTGTCTTTTATATATATCATTTTGTCACATACTTCGTATATTTTATCTTGTTCAATCAATATGGATGTTCATCTAGTTATAGGAATTTTTGTGATGCCTGAGTGAGACTTGTAATATTTTTTGCATTTCGTTGAGTCGTATAATCATTTCAATTTTTTTTTGTAAGAATGGCTTGAAATCCAGAATAAAATGGCTGCATCCATCAATGGTTGCCCCCCTTTTCGAAAAATTAAAGTTGTCATCATAATATTGCAAGGACAATTCACATCATGCTAAGACAACATCATTTGTTTAGCCGGTAGTTTTCTTTTGAGAAAAAGGTACTCCCTCCGATCCATATTAATTAATTGTCGCTGATTTAGTACAGCCGAAATGACATACGAGGGCAAGAAATTAGCCTGCCCCAAAAAAAGTCCAACACTTCCGTCAGGCGTGGTGGAGATCTTCACCGACCTAGTTGTGTGTTTCATCTTGCACAAAACATCGCAGAATTCTGAGCAATATATTTGTATAAGACATTTTTCATAAAATTGAACATTCCCTACTAGTTCACTAAAGATAAGGCCTTCTGTTGTATCTAAATAGCTTGACCCCATACTAGATTTCTTTGCACATGTGTATTTTCGCATCACCTCAATTATTGATTCTCGTCTGACTATAATTTGGTGACATCTACGAGTCATGCATGCACTCATAAGTTACATTTGTTGCATTAACTTATCCATAAAAACTATGCCACCTCATCAAGTCTTGCATGTTTTTTTAATTGGAATCCGTTCATGCATGTCAGCCACAAGTTAAAAGATTTTGGTTAATTTTTAAGTGGTTATGGACGTATATGTGTTGGACGCTTGTAGCAAAATTATATAGTCCATGCTTTGCATTTTTGTTGACATATGACGATGCATTAAGTTTAATTCAAACATTTTTCTCCTTTTATACATCATTTTGTCACATACTTCCTAGTTTTATCTGTTCATCAATATGGATGCTGGTCTAGTTATAGGATTTGTGGTACCTGAATGAGACTTATAATCTTTTTGCGTTCTTTTGAGCCCTATAATCTTTTCATATTTTTCGTAAGAATGGCTTGAAATGCAATAATAAAATGGATGTGTTCATCAAGCAATGCCCTTTTGGAAATAAAAATAAAATTCTCATTGTAATATTGCAAGGACAATTCACATAGTAATATACCCTCGGGAAGCTAGTAGTTTCATTTAAAAAAGAGAGACAAAACAAAGTGGAAATGATAGAAACAAAGCAACCTATATGAGACACCGAAAAGGATGTATGAGGAAATAAGAAATTGACCAAGCAAGAAAAGGTCCAACACTCCAATCAGGCGTGGTGGAGATCTTCACCCCCCTAGTTGTGTGTTCAATCTAGTACAACACCTCACAAAATACTTAGCAATAATGTTTATATCAGTCATTTTTCATAAATTTGAAACCTTCATTACTCTTTCACTAAGAATAAGATCTTTTGTATCTAAGAAAATATATAGCTTTCAGTAAAACATACGCTTTCTTCAGTAGTACTCCCTCCATAGCATAATATATGACGTTTTAGCAGTTCAATTTGAGCTGCTAAAACGTCATATATTATGGTACATAGGGAGTATATGCACTTGTTCTAAAAATGGCATCGACATAGTAGATAGGATCAGGCGAATAGTAGATGTTCATAAGGCTATTCTTTAGCAAAAAAAATGAATCTATTTTGAAGCAGAGATACTTTAACCTGACCACAAATATATGTATATGTGTGTGTGTGTGTGTGTGTGTGTGTGTGTGTATACCTATACCTTATAATAAAGCAAGGTGCGTTTCATCGATTTTTTCATTCGTTCACCTTATTATTATTTTTGATCTTTTAAGATATTCAAGGTGGTACTAAATTTTTGTCTGAACAATTAATTCACGTGTCTTACGTGCCTGGGCTTCAACCCATCTGGCACGCATCTTCCGCGTCTGGGCCAGAAGCAGCTATGGCGGCCCATGCGCGGGGTTACATGGGCTCGAGCGGTCAACGCCGTACCAGATCGAGCATCGGGGGAAAAAAATGATCGAGTATCAGGCGGCGGTAGTGCACGGGTCCGGCGGGGCTTCCAGGGCGGCGAGGACGCGGGAGGCGAGCAGACGAAGTCAGACGACTGTGGGCGCATCATTTACCAACGGATCCAGGGCAGGGGTGGCTTCATCGCGTGGCTCCGGAGCAAAACGCGACGGAGGCGAAGCTTCTCTGCCATGGCGGCTCGGCTGGGTTCGTCGCTGGAAGGGGAGAGAGAGATGAGGGAGGAGAGAGACGGGAGAAGAAGAGAAGGGAGAAGAAGGAGGAAAGGAAGGGAGAATGCAGGGAAGAGGGCGGTGGCGGCGGCGAAACTTCTCAGCCATGGCGGCTCGGCTGGGTTCCTGCGTGGAAAGAAGGGAGAGAGAGATGGGAGAAGAAAAGGACAAGTGAGAGGAAGGAGGAAGGGAAGGGAGAAGGCATGGAAGAGGACGGCGGATCGACGTGTCGCCGGCAGTTGGGCTCGCCGGCCGGAGGCAAGAAGAAGAAGGCGGAGATGGGCTCTCCTCGCTCGGGCGCGCGTGCGTTACGAGCGGCGGCTGCTGGCTGCTATGGGCACGGGCTCCCTTTTTTTAGATGAACGGCGTTTTTTTATTTCTCTCAAGTGTTTCACCCTTTTAGGGAAAATCTTCTTTATTTCACGGGCATGGGCTGCCATGTCCTATAACACAGACACGTCATATCATAATATTCTTTCTATTTGGCTAGTGGGCCAGCTTTCGATACAATCATTTTTTTATTAATTAATAGTATCATCTATCCTTAAAAAGAATAGTACCAGCTCGTTAATTTACACGGGATCCCACCAATTTTATATATGTCTCCAAATTAAAAAAATCAACCAATATCTTCGTTTTTTTTTTAAAAGTGAGGGTGAGGTTAGCTATAATCTGGCAATGACCGAAATAATCAAAACAAATGGCGAGGTGTGGCCATAATCCGTGAGCTTAGTTAGTGGACGGCGTGAGGATGAGCTTAGAGGTCGTGCCAACAGAGCCAATGCTTAATTGAATGAACTAGACATTAAGACATATGCCCTGGGTCAGTATTGGATTGCTAAAATCTTAAACCACGTGTGATTTTTTTTTCGTTGCAACGCACGGGCCTTTTGCTAGTCTGAAATAATGTAGATAGGGTCAAGAAATAACCACTAGTGCGGCTGGCCGGGAGATCTGAATCTCATCATGCATTGCACAATATATACACCCTTCTCCCACTCCACTTATGAGTAACTATACGATCAAAGAGTAGGGCAAGTCGTACTTACCCTCAAAGCAAACTTAGTACTACAACACTATTATTATTATTTTGAAAAGGAATTACTGATACACTTACATTTTCTAACAACTGCCAGCAGCGAAGTCATAGCTACTAAACCGGCACCAAGGACTTCAGGTTATTTCTTGTACACTTATTGACAGCGAAACAAAGAAGAAAAAGGGACCGCTTACCCAAAAAGAAAAGGCAAAACAAAAAGTTGACAGTGCAACCAAAACGGACCGCGCCCCCAACTCATTGCATTGGCACCGAAGCAGCCGAGTTTCTAATTAGTGGATGAGAACAGGAGCTCCTGAAGCAAGCCTGCAATACTCCATATGGTCAGTTATATATCCTCAAGTACAAGTACGGACTGCATAAATGCGAAAAGAGTGAAACCACCGTCTACAAATATAATTTATGCCACTTTACCTTTATTCGATATTGATCACTTTTTCATCTTCGGCGTCGAACAACACTACACTCGAAGAGGGTATCTTTTCCCCTCAAAAAAGAAAAGAAAAGAAGAGGGTATCTTCCCTGAAAACGGATCGCTCATCCTTACCCTCATGCTTCTGGACAAGTTAACCGGATCCCCTTTTGACGAGCGTGTTTCTTCACAAACTCTGCAACGGGTCGTATGCTTCAGGATCTATGCAAATCAATCAAATGTAGGGATAAATTAGCATGAATGTGTCGAGGCAGATGATTCCAAGGAGAACGGTATTACATACCTGTCCTGGTGACTGAGACGAAGAAGAGCGTTTAAGCTTGCCCGTGGCATCACTGGAATTCTCTATTTCTGAAGCTCTGATAGTGGATGCAGCACTAGTTCCAGGCTTTATTGCACCGAGAGGGGGCAGCTCTAGATACAATGGGTACCCAAGCCACGTGAAGTCGTGAACCGTGGCTTGTAGGAGGCTTGAACAAAGCCAAAGCTAGGGTGTCTCGGTCCACAGGCCATGAGACGCATGAGTAAGTTCGCTGGCTTCAGCTTGCCACTGATGGAGCCTGTTGTAATTTTCTCGTCCTTTCCAGTACACTTCTCCTGCTGGCTGCTTCTGCCTGCAATGTCCCACTCCTACGAGGGTACTCTCTCGCAGGTGGATGCTTGAAACAGGAATCATCAACAATTTCTGGGTTTCCTGGGGATCCTCTTGCCGCTTTATCATCTATGTGTGTGGCCGCATCATGCACTACCACGGGAGTGAGCTTGCCCCCGAAGAAGGCATGCTTGTCTGGGGGACGAGCAGCCTGAGGAACCTGGATGTGGCATTCACTTCTTTGATGGTTGGAAACAACAGTAGCATGAGGCGGTGGTGGTACTACTGCCTCTTTGATTCCCTGATCTGGAGGTGATACAATACAAGAAAACGATAAGAAGAAAAAAACTTGCTACTCAGCATCACTATAGTTAAGTTCAAATTTTGAATGAAGACGGAAATCTTGATGCACAGAGCAGACCATGTATCAGGCACAGGAGTCTAGAGATTGGGGGAATGGGGCAGAGAATGAGATATGCTTTCCTGATTCTCTTGGCTCTCAGCGCAAGCCCAAATGTCTTTCTTCGTCATTTTTGTGGCGTGCCTTCGTTCACCCCGCAGCAAACTGAATTAATTAGATAACAAAAAGATTAATGCAAATGGCACATGTTATTAGTCATATTTGCTCTACTGCTTGTATTACTGGCAAAGCTGTGGCTCGCAAACAGAGCAGACCCATATAAAATGTGTTTTGTCCAGAAATGGCACAAACAAACCTACTTATGCGCGATCAGTAAATGTTGTGAAATGATCAACCAGTAAGAAAAGGCAGCTCATAACATTGGCTAAGTGCAATTTCTTCTTAATAGAACTGAGCAGCAAGTAGAGCTAACAAACTAATCAACTATTAGTATTCCAAGGTTGTTAATATCAGTCATCAATTCTCAAAATGTGGCTACTATAAAGTAGGAGCACTAACCATTCATAATTGTGATTTCACTATGTTCTTTTCTTTCTCTTTGGTGCCAGTTCAGAAGTAATGGATGGGAAGGAGCATGATCCAGGTATAGATATTAGTGGAACAAAGTCTCGTCGTTTTCTGGAATAAATGAGCAACTCCTAGAGAAGTACTCCTACCAATGTTCAACGGTTTATAGTAATCAAAAGCAACTGGTCCGCACATATTTTAAGATCATCAATTTGACTAACCAAATATAAGTTATACGCCAAAAAAATACCATTATAATTTTTTTTCGAAAAATGAATTCAACACTTTACTTGCTGAACAATAATACATATTTGATTGGATAAATTGATGATCTAGGAATACACGCAGGCCTTCTATACCGTAACAGAGGTTATCTCATATTTATCCCAGGTCCTAACATACCTGCATAGATATTAGGTTTTAACCAAACTCGATATGATTGGCTTAGATGACAAGGCATCTTTACACATGTTGTTTTGCACAGAGCAGTTCAGAGTTTGGTGAGTTTGGTATGGCTCCTTCCAGATTTCCTAAAGAGGGCAGAACTATTGTTGGTCGTCTCACTTTATGTAGCATGTTTGATCAACCTAATGCGCATCTGCCATAATATTACAGTAACATAATATTACCGTAACAATGTCGTTGAAGCTATTTATTTCATTCTGTTGTTACACCCTCCCCGACTGGAAGATCTCTACTGGAAGTTGCTGCTTAACTATAAAGGTTCCCTTAAATGTACATAACTTATCATACTTCAGATAAGCTCAATGTCCAAGTATATATTTGTTTCGTCAAGCAAGAAGTTAAAAATGGTATATTTATAATAAATTTCAGAGATGCCGTATTGCAAAAGCCTATCCATTTTAGCTAGGAATAAGCATTGCTTATCCAAAAACAAAGAAGCATAACATCTGGAATATATGCTATATTGCAGCACTCTTCTCTACCTTATCTACTCTATCAAGGAGATAGCGCATAAAGAAAAAAAATAAAAGCAAGATAAAGTAGTTATAATGTAAACTGTGTTGCTGATGCTGGGTTAACATAAGTGAAAAGTAAATGTACGTGAAAAATGAAGCCTTTATCAGCGAAGGTTCCATAGAACAGAATGTAAAGTACGTCAATATGGCACTATGTACAGTTTCAGTCAGACCACAAAAGAAACGTTCCTTGCTTATCAAAGAAATATTCGTCGCTTACCAGGACTGCAGGTCAAGCAGCACATACAGATTGTGTCTTACAGCTATATTTCAGTTTCCATGACCCTCAAGTAATCAAGGAAGACAGCATACTGTTATAACTAGTAAACAAATGCTCATAGGAGGATATGCTATCCATAGCATGCCATATGCAACAGAAGACTGGACTCAGGATTATACTTTTGTGCGTCACTTAAAGAATAGATGCCCAGAACAACTATGTAGATGATAAAGCTATACATCATTGACTACTCATAAGTATCATATGTTGAAATGTATTGGAGAAACAAAAGGTCATGAATTCAACTAAATAGCCAAAAGGATATGTGAATTAGTACAATAATTCCTTACAGGAAATGAGCAGTGATTAGTGCTAAGGAACTAATTGATCGGAACAGGTATTTTCGCAGCACGGAGCTATACATTGCTGGAATGCTGGTTACGAAAATTTCTCACAAAGTGGTACTGACTGGATACTCTATACGCTAAACCTGACAACAAAATTCAGACACGGTCTATACACGACTCACTTGGAAAAAGCATGCCGTGTTCTCCAACATCTTATCTTGGAGAAGAAATCAGCGGAGCACCTCGACCTTCTTCTTGCCCTTGAGGAAGACCTCCCTGTCAACCAGCTCACGCATGTACCCATCAAACTTCACAGGAACTCCACCATTGAGCCTCTTCATCTCCAAGAACCACTTGCTGTCTTTTCTCCAGAGCCTCTGAAACTCATCCAGGTAACGCAAGTTGTTGTACTTTGCCTTAAGCACCTCCATGGAGACCGTGTTGATCCCCTCTCCGGCAATGTACACTTGCCTTCCTACATCAACACCATCCTCGATTCGCTGGATGAGGTCCTCAACACTGCCACCAACATGGACGGAATCGAAGTCTTGTTGCATACTTAAGATGATATCATCGACAATGCTCATCAAACTTGGTGCCAGACGTATGGCATGGCGTGGCGGAGGGAGCACACGCTCCGCCTCACCCTCACATACATGGTACCAGTAATTCCCTGGCTCGACTTCCCCAAATTTCCTGACAATCAGGGTGTCCTTAGCCTTGGAGAACTTGGTGGCGGCAACCCTGGTGTCCTCAATGAGCCGGAGCCCGAGCTGGCCCTGCGCTCCCCACCTGTCCCAATCTTCCCAGAACTGTCTTTCCTCGATGATGTTCACCACGGACGACCGGAGGTGGTCGATGTCGAAGTAGAAGGCGAGGCGCTTGCCCTCCTCAGGCATGCCGGCGGCTGTGTAGGAGGCCGCCAGGCAGAGGCTGAGGTCGAGGACGAGGGTGCGGTTGAGGTAGCGCGCCTCGGCGAGGGCGCAGAGGAGGCTGCGCATGTAGTGTGGCATGAGCTTGCAGCGGTCGCCTCCGCCGTGGTAGGAGAGGTAGGTGGCGGCGGCGAACTGGGAGCGGGAGAGCGGCGGCGGGGGCGGGGCGGCGGTGGCGTTGGAGGCGCCGGGCCGAGGCTTGCGGGCGTTGGGGCCGGAGTGGTAATCGCCGATGGAGGTGACGGAGTAGGCGCAGGTGTGTGGGTCCCTCGCGATGGCGAAGCGGCGGTAGTCCTTGGTGGTGGCGGTGGGGGAGGCGGAGGCGGAGGCGTTGGTGCGGGCGCGCCATGCCATGTCGCAGGAAGCGGAGGGCGGGTCGCCGGGGACGGGGCGGCCGAAGCGGGCGAAATGGACGGCAGGGAAGGCGTCGATGGCGCTGCGCATCATGAGGTGGAAGAGGCGTGGGTCGGCGCAGTCCAGCGGGGAGGAGAGGTCGCAGGATGAGGCGTCCTCCTGCTCCTGGTCTTCATGGTCCTGGTGCTGCAGGTGGTGGTGGGGCGTGGAGGCGAGGGGGGGAGGGGTGTAGATGGAGATGGAGGGGGAGAGCGGGAGGCGGAGCAGGGTGAGGAGGAGGAAGGCGATGAGGATGATGGCGGCGGCGGCGTGCGCCGAGGAGGAGAGGAAGGCGCCGCGCCCCAGGAGTGGCCGGCTCGGATCCATGGTTGACGGCGGCGAGATTTGGCTCGGTTCAGAGTTCGGTCTGGCATACACCCCCAGCGCGAACCCACCAGGCACGACCAGGCCAAGTAATGGGCCTCCCCACCACCCCCACGTCACCTTAATGGCAAAAAACGGACATATAAAAAAGCCCAATTTTCAGCTGACTACTATCAAGTCTTGATGCTGGAATCTGAACCTCATTATGAATAGCACATTTATTGTTGTCATAATGTATATTGAAACTGTCATCAAGATGATTTTTTTTGAAAAAATGGATCCATACTACTCCCTATGTCTCATAATATAGGATGTTTTATGGGACGGAGGGAGTAGTTATGAAAATTAAAAAATGCCAAAATTTAAGAACACATAGAAGGAACCTTGGCCAAAAAGCGTTTCAACATAAAATATGCCCATGTTTTATATAAAACAAAATTGCCATGGTCCAAAGCATTTAGTTTGCCACATGGCTACGTTAATAAAGTTTGCCATGTTCCAAATATATAATTTTTTCCATGATTTGGAGTATGATTTTTTTCATTGGATAAAAAGTAAAATCGCCATGTTCAAAAATAAAAAAATTCCATGCCCTTAAGTATGAATTTTGGATGGTCCAAAATGTAAACTTTGTAATTGCTTAATAAATTAAATTTGTTATTCTTTAACCTACAACTTTGCATAGTCCAAAGAATAACTATGGCAAGCTTCAAAAAATGAATCTGGCATGGTGCAAACAATAAAGCAAAAATTGCCATGGTACTGCTTGCATGGCAATTTTCCTGCTATGGCAAAAAATTATAGTCGGAAAATTGCCATGGCAAAAAATTACCATGTAAAAAGTAGAATGAACAGCACAAAAACAACAAAAAATCACAAAAAACTGCTATGGTAGATAGATATTAAAATTAGCCATGGTATTTGAAGTAAAATTGCCTTGCTTTGTATAAAAGAAATTTTCCATGTATGTGAAATAGCACAAATTATGACCAAAAATTACAAATAGTATATGTATAAGCAAGATTACCAAATGGTACATAAAAAAATTAGTACATTTGTCGTGTATGTTAAAGTAAAAATTGCGATGGCAAAAACGAAGGTTTATTTGACATGGCAAATAAAGTTAAATTTTCCATGACAATGAAGGTAAAGTTTCCATGGAAAATAAAAAGTAAAAGTTGCCATGTATGTTTAAGTAAATTTGCCTTGGCAGTAAAGGTAAATTTATCATGTCGATGAATTTGCCATGGTAAAGAAAAGTAGAATTGCCATCGCAAAAATTTAAAAAGAAACGTTGCCATGTATGTTAAAGTAAACTTGACATGGCAGTAAAGGTAAGTTTGCCATGAAAAAAAAGAAGTAAACTTTTCGATGGCAAATAAAAACGAAATTTGCCATGGCAATAAAACTAAAGTTGCCATGCTGCGAAAGTAAAAATTGCCATGGCCAAATTAAAACAGAAAATTTTGCCATGTATGTTAAAGTAGATTTTCCCATGACAATAAAGGTAAATTTGCCATGGGCAAAAATAAAAAGAAAAAATTGTGATGGAAAACTAAAAGTGAAATTTTCTATGGCAATAAAAAAATTACCATGCAACAGAAGTAAAATTGCCATGGCAAATTTACCATGTATGTTAAAGTAAATTTCCCATGGCAATAAAGGTGAAATTGCCATGGCAGTAAAAGGTAAATTTACTATGGGAAAAATAAGAAGTAAAATTTTGCGATGGCAAATCAAAATTTGCCATGGCAATAAAACTAAATTTGCCATGCTACGAAAGTAAAAATTTCCATGGCCAGATTAAAACGGAAATTTTTGCCATGTATGTTAAAGTAGATTTTCCCATGGTAATAAAGGTAAATTTGCAATGACAGTAAAGGTAAATTTGCCATGGGAAAAATAAAAAGAAATTTTTTTGATGACAAATTAAAAGTGAAATTTTCTATGGCAATAAAAAAATTACCATGCAACAGAAGTAAAATTTCCATGGCAAATTTACCATGTACGTTAAAGTAAATTTGCCATGGCAATAAAGGTGAAATTTCCATGGTAGTAAAAGGTAAATTTGCCATGGGAAAAATAAGAAGTAAAATTTTGCGATGGCAAATCAAAATTTGCCATGGCAATAATAGTAAAATTAACTTTAACATGTATGGTAAAAGTAAAATTTGCCATGTACCAGATTTGCCGAATTTTGAATCAAATTCCCCCTAAATTTGCCGTGTGAAAAAACCGCGCAAGTAAATTGCAAAAAAGTCTCATGTTTGGGAAACAATGATGTTCTGAAAAATCTCATGAGTTTGTATGAAAAACTATCCACATTTAGCATGTGAATAAGAATATATAATTTTCTTGTAATTGCTTTCTAATGAGTGGAAAATTTAGAATTTTTTGAACTGGCCACATGGCAAGTTAGGCAAATAGTTTGTAAATCTAGATCATGGCAAATGTACATATCATGGTACATTTAATGTTTTTTCTTTACTAGTCATATAGCAAGTTTAGGAAAATTGTTCATAACATGGTAAATTGAAAACAACATTTTGTTTTCCTAAAAAGCATGGCAAAATGTATAAACTTTGAAATGTCCACATGGCAAATCTATGAATTTTTAAGACTTGTCACATGGGCAAAGTTATGTATTCCTGGACATGGCAAATTTATAGATATTTGATGTACAAAGATGTTATAAGGGAATAGAGAGGGATTGATGGAATCTATGATGTATTGCTTGAGCCTCGTGGGTGTATATATAGGAGTACATGACCATTTTGAAGTACGAGACAAGGTAGACCAAATCCTAGTGTATCCTATGTTTCCTAAACAATCACGTTACTCAACTTCCCCCCGTAGTCACAATGGTAGCGAGACTGACAGTGAGACTGGAGAATAATCCGAAGGTAAGCCGACGGACATCCCCCCATAGTCGAACGGTCGATGCATCATGGAAGTCGTGGCTGGAGTGGAAACCGACGAGGTTGCTGAAGGTGGTAGCCCTTTGTGTCGATGTCGATGTAACCGAGGGCGTGGGATGGTGTAGCCGTGGTCGAGGTAGCCGTGCGATGGACGTTGTGGTCGATGTCGAGTCAGGGTGGCCGGTGTCGAGGTAGTCGCCGTGGACTGGAAAGAAGAGTGGCGGTGGCGGCAGTGGCTAGGTTAGGAGCACGTCGTGGTGCTCGAAGTAGGCGAGGAAGAACCTGACAGCGTGACAAAGACCAGCGCAGACAGTGGCGTCCCCGCATACCATATAGAAGACGACGCGCGTGGACGGCGAAGTGGACCGCGTGTCGCGGCGCTACGACCTGAAGGGGCGACGCAGTGGCACCATGTGTATTGGGACGACGGCGCGGAAGACCTCAGGGCGGCGGCAAGGACCGCGTGCCACGCTCGCTACGGCCCGATGGGGCGACACAACAGCAGCGCGAGCAGCCACGGGGATGGCCTGGAACGGACGGCCTCGGAGCGGCGGTGGACCATGGGCCGCGGCACTATGCCTGAAGGGGCAACGCAGCGGCAGCGCGTGGGTCAGTGCATCCGCGGGGAGAACCACGGGGCGATGGCAGGGACCGCATGCCACGCTCGCTACGACCTGGTGGGGCGATGCCGCGATAACACAAGGGTCGGTACAGCCACGAGGACGACCTCGGGGCGGCGGTGGACCATGGGACGTGACACTACGACCCGAAGGGCGACGCAACAGCAACGCGCGGGTTGATGCAGCCACGGAGAAAACCATGGAGCGGCGACGCTACGGTCCGAAGGGATGACGCAACTACAACTCATTGCTCGATCGGTGGAGGGTGCGTTGTACTCGAAGATGATGTCATGGAACCTGAGGATGGAGATACCCGGCGTCGTGTGTTCCGCGGGCGGACGTAGCAGGAGCAGAGTCCAGAAGCCAATCCATGCTTTGACCTGTTGGGGTCAATGCTATCAGCCTGCCACGCCAGCACCAACCACGCTCGCGTTGGCCTTGTGCGACACCGTGCGGGACGGCCGGCCATGCGGCCAGCGAGGACATCGCGAGCGACTGCCGCGCCAGCTCGCTTCACACATTGCATGTGTGAATGGTCGTGCGGCAACCAATCTGGATGGATGCGAGAGTTGGAGCAGGCTACGATCCATCAGAGTAGTTGTGTAGATGGTCGATGGCGGCATGGTTGCAACATAACCGCACGTGCCATCTTGTTCCGCGACCTCCCCATGCTAGCATCATTAGTGGCAAATGGGTGTTCCGCCACAAGACACGACCTGACGATTCTCTCGAGCGCTACAAAGCTCATTGGGTGGTCCGTGGATTTCGATAGCGTGCTGGTGTGGACTTCGTCGACACTTTTGCCCCGGTTGTGAAACCGGGCATGATCTGCACAATTCTTCAGTTGGCGGTCTCTCGCGCATGGCGAGTGCATCAGTTGGATGTCTCCAACACTTTACTGCATGGGCACCTTGCCGAGCAGGTGTTTGGTCAGTAGCCCACTGGTTTCATCGACATTGAGCATCCGGATCACGTGTCCTTGCTCTCCCGTTCTCTCTATGGGTTGAAGCAGGCAGCACGGATGTGGTACCAGCATATCGCAGCATTTCTCTAGTAGCTTGGGTTTCGGTCGACCCGCTCTGATACCATGTTAAATGGGAATAGAGAGGGATTTATGGAATCCATGATGTATTGCTTGAGCCTCGTGGGTGTATATATAGGAGTACATGACCATCTTGGAGTACAAGACAAGGTAGAACAAATCCTAGTCTATCCTATGTTTCCTAAACAATCATGTTACTCAACAAAAGACATGGCAAATTTATGCATATTTATCAACTAATTGAGATGGATCTAGAAGACAGTAGTGAACTGGAATGGCCTATCAAATGACCTGATGCCAGCATCTAGAGTAGAATAGTTGAAAAACAAGCTCCACATTTGATTAGCACTAGTGGCACGACAGCATTGTGCTTCATGAGCAGGAAAATTAGACAAACAAATAGCACGGTTCCCTGATCAAAATGAACAACTAGGTATTTTATTGTATCTAAGTGTAGAACTCAAGACTACACACATTCGTACCACAGAGGTTGGATCTCCCCGCATCAAGAACACGACGAGAAAGCAGCAGAGGCCGTTGCGCTTCTTCGTGCGCTTCCATTGGCACGTCTCGGCGAGCTACCGCAGGATGTCGCGAGCAGCCGACTCACCATGGCCACCGTGCGCCGTGAGTAGCTGGCTCACCATGGCCACCCCGTGGCCGCCAAGTATCGCATGGCTGCGCAACGCCTGCAAGCCTCTGCCCAGCACTGCGCGCCCGTGAGCCTAGTCGCCATTCTGTTGAGCTCTATGAGATGGCCAACTCACCTTCACCATACTATTCGTGCCGCCGCAGATAGGCCCGAAAACTACCGCAATGCCACACCATTGCCGTCCGCTGCCTCCACCGCCGCACACGAATATCTGCCCCCGCACCCCGGCTAGTGCCATGACGCCGGGATCCATGGGCAGGCCCCGCAACACCCAGCCGAGGGATCTAGTCAGGGTTTATTCGGAAGGGGCTGGTGGCCATCGAGTAGCAGCGGACGTCCGAGGCCATCGGCGGTGGGGACATGGGTGCCTGGAGCGGAGGCGGAGAAGGGGGGCAATGGAGAGAGCGATGTCAGCACTCCGGGTCACCAAGAGGAGGAAGGAAGCAATAGTACAGAGAGAGCAAAAAGTTAAACTCTGTGCCGGGCCATGGGCCGCAGTTAAGTGTAAGTAGTGGGCCGTAGGCCTAGGGAGCTGCAAGTACTTATAGGCCAGCATCAAATGAGATCGTTAGGAGTCTGTAATAGGATAGTCGCTCAGTCTATTTCCCATTGCCCATTTCTTTCTTCTACCTCACGTAAACTCCATCTCTGTAATCGAATTCGAATTCAGAGTGGTTTATCCTGTGATTTGTGATCCTTACCTAGTAAGGTCATCACAGTTGGTACCAGATTCGGGCGATCGGCGGCGGGGTGGCGAATCGGGCTCGTCGGCGTTGCGGTTGGGCTTTGCCGTAAAATCCTGGCTCGTCGACGGAGTTCGCGGAGGCGGGGGGTCGGGTGCTCTGTTCCAGCACCAGTGGTGGAGAGAAATCAGGTCGGCGGAGATCATTCGGCGGCGGATCCTGGTACGCGCCCGGTTTCCCGGTGATTTTCTGCTAGGTGTAAAATTCTGAGGCGGCGACCAGATTGGCATTGCAGTGGAGGCGTGGGAGGTCGGTTGCAGAGGACAGGGCGCATGCGGAGACGGTGAGCGGCACTCCAGTACTCGTTGACCTGGCAGCGGTAGATCCAGGGGCACCACGGCTCCTCCCAAGGCCAGTGTGCAGACAAAGTTAGTCCTCGGCTCCATGGAGGCATTTGAGACAAGGGTGATGCAGAGGCTGGAGATGCTATCAGGTTTGGGGGAAAAACTGGCCGCATCGATGAATTGCTCACTAGGATAGAAGAATTGGATCAGAAGTTCAACACGCAGGTGGAACACATCAATGTGATTCAGAGCAATGTCAATTTGACTATGAAATCCATTGGAGAGGTACGGCATGACCAGATGGCAGCATCTCGTGATCAGTTACACAAACAGGCGTCACCCACAGCTTCATCACCGGGGAACAAAGGCATAATGGGGTCACCTCCGCCAATAACATCACAACTTAGGAACCAAGCACCGATACCCAATGCTCTGCCAGTTCAGAAAAAGTCCCATCCCAGTTTGGATAAGCAGAAGGTGACATTTGTGTCTGATTGTGAGGATCATCATCCTGTAGACCGTGGATGCCCAAAATGGACTTCCCTCGTTTTGATGGCACTGATGTGCGTATTTGGCTCGATGGATGTGAAGCTTATTTCTCGTTGTATGAAATTCCGGAGTTCTTCAGAGTCACATCAGCTTCCCTGCATCTGTATGGTGATGCAGCCAATTGGTTTCATGTGTATAAACTGAATCATCAGTGGCCTAATTGGCATGAGTTTCGCTTTACTGTGTGTCAGAGTTTGATGTCAACATGCACAGACACAAAATGAAAGAGTTGATGTTGCTAAAATAGTCAGGGTCAGTGGCTGAGTACAAAAGAGAATTTACGCAATTAACTTACCGGTTGCTGCTGTATGAAAACACAGTTAGTGACACATTCCTGGTAACTAGGTTTGTGTTGGGTATGAGAGAAGAGTTGAGAGCGGCTGTCGAGATGCAATTACCAGCTATGGTTAGTGAGGCTGTTGTGTATGCTGGTATTCAGGAAGAGGTGTTGGCCAGAAACAAACGGGTTAAATGGACAGCCCACAAAACAAATGGGCCAAAAACTGATTACAAAGCTCCATCAGCGGCTGTTGGAGATCTGTGGAACGCCAGACAACTTAAAGAGTTCAGAAGGGCTAATGATTTGTGTTTCAATTGTGGGGACAAATACATGCCTGGCCATGTGTGCACTAAAACTGCACCTCAAGGGGTTGTTCAAGCAATGCAGTGTGGAGACCCTAACATTTAATCAGATGAGATATTAGACGCTGTTGTGGAACAAGAAACTGCTCTACCAGATATGTGAATTTCAGTAAATGCCCTGTCAGGAGCTGATCATCCTCAGACTGTTAGGTTGAGAGCCCTGATTGGCAATCAAGTAGTGTTAATTTTATTGGATTCTGGGAGCACCCATAGTTTCATTGATTCTCAACTATTACCAAGAGTGCAAGTTACTCCTCAAAAGTTGCCATCAACATTGCCAGTTAAAGTAGCAAATGATGAGATGTTGCAGTGCTCTGCTTATGTGCCTGAAATGAATTGGTGGGTACAGGGACATACTTTCAGCTATCCTTTGAAAGTGCTGGACCTGGGTGGTTATGACATGATACTTGGTATGGACTGGTTGGAGCAATGGGGAGAGACGACTTGTCAGTGGAAGGAGAAATGGGTTAGATTCAATTATCTCGACCAACTTATTACCCTACAGGGGATTACTAATAAGGAGAAGCCTGGTTTACAAGAACTTTCAGTGGAGCAGGCCATGCGCTGGCATAAAGGCAATGATATATGGACTACTGCATTACTTGTACCTACATCCAAAGAACAAACCAGCACCATGCAGCCTGAAATTCAAGGAGTCATTGAAGAGTTTGCTGATGTGTTTAATGATCCTAAGGCCTTGCCTCCTACAAGGCCACTAGATCACGATATCCATCTCATACCAGGAGCAGTACCGGTAAATGTGAGACCGTATAAGTATTCTCCCCTGCAAAAAGATGAATTTGAAAAGCAAGTAGCTGAAATGCTGGAAGCTGGGTTGATTACTCCTAGTGTCAGTCCCTTTGCTTCCCCTATTTTGCTAGTGAAGAAGAAGGATGCACTTGGAGGTTCTGTGTGGACTACAGGAAATTAAATGCCATTACTGTTAGAAGTAGATTTCCAATGCCTATTGTGGATGAACTACTAGATGAGCTGGCTGGCGCTAAGTGGTTTACCAAATTGGAATTAAAAGCAGGCTATCATCAGATAAGAATGCTACCTAAAGATGAACATAAAACAACATTCAGAACTCACAATGGACACTATCAGTTCAGAGTGATGGCTTTTGGGTTAGCTACTGCACCTCGTACGTTTCGGGGTGATGAACTGGTGTTTTTCCAAAGGCAATAGGAAATATGTGGTAATCTTCATGGATGATATCCTGGTTTTCAGTGTATACTTGGAGGAACATGTGTCACATTTGAGAGAGGTGTTCCAGGTGTTGAGAGAAAACAAATTCTATGCTAAACTCAGCAAATGTACCTTTGTTCAACAAAAACTAGAATACTTGGCGCACATTATCTCAGATAAAGGTGTAGCTACAGATCCTGAGAAAACAAAAGCTATGCTAGAATGGCCTGTGCCTCAGAATGTGACTGAACTCAGGTTTTTTTGGGGGCTCACTGGGTATTACAGGAAGTTTGTCAGGCACTATGGTATTATTCCCAAACCACTAACTCAGCTTTTGGAGAAAAATAACTATATATGGTCTGATGAGGCATAACAGGCTTTTGACAAGTTGAATATAGCCATGTCTACCACTCCAGTTTTAGCATTGCCTGACTTCAATCAACAGTTTACAAATGAAACTGACGCCTGCTCCACTGGAATAGGAGCAGTTTTAATACAGAATGCTCATCCTGTGGCCTTCTACAACAAATCCCTAGGGCATCAAGAATCAACAATTATCCATATATTAAAAGGAATTCTTGGCTATTATGATGGCAGTAGAAAAGTGCGGAGCTTATCTACAGAGAGGTCCTTTTATCATCAAAACAGATCACCAGAGTTTGCGCCAACTGGGAGATCAAGTGCTAACTTCTGATTTGCAAAGGAAGGCAATGACAAAGCTGGTGGGTCTGCAATTCCGGTTCCAATACAAAAAAGGGACTGAAAATACAGTGGCCGATGCATTATCTGTTGGGGAACGTAGTATTTCAAAATTTTGCCTACGATCACCCAAGATCTATCTAGGAGAAGCATAGCAACGAGCGGGGAGAGTGTGTCCACGTACTCTCGTAGACCGAAAGCGGAAGCATTTAGTAACGCGGTTGATGTAGTCGAACGTCTTCGCGATCCAACCGATCCAAGTAACGAACGCACGGCACCTCCGCGATCTGCACACGTTCAGCTCGGTGACGTCCCTCGAACTCTTGATCCAGTTGAGGCCGAGGGAGAGTTTCGTCAGCACAATAGTGTGGTGATGATGATGATGAAGTTACCAACGCAGGGCTTCGCCTAAGCACTACGACGATATGACCGAGGTGTTGAACTGTGGAGGGGGCACCGCACACGGCTAAGAGATTGTCTATTGTGTCCTATGGGTGCCCCCTGCCCCCGTATATAAAGGAGGGGAGGAGGAGGCCGGCCAACAAGGGGCACGCCAGGGAGAGGGGAGTCCTACTAGGACTCCAGTCCTAGTAGGATTCGGCCCCGCCCTTTTTTCCTTCTACCGGAGGGGGAAAAGGGGAAGGAGAGGGAGTAGGAGAAGGAAAGGGGGTGGCGCCCCCTTCCCAAGTCCAATTCGGCCTCCTCCCTTGCGGCGGGGGGGGGGGCACCAGCCCCATGTGGGCTAGTTAGCCTCCCTCCTATGGCCCAAAAGGACCATATCTATCCGCGGGGGGTTCCGGTAACCTCCTGGTACTCCGGAAAAATGCCCGAATCACTCGGAACCATTTCGATGTCCGAATGCAACCTTCCAATATATGAATCTTTACCTCTCGACCATTTCGAGACTCCTCGTCATGTCCGCGATCTCATCCGGGACTCTGAACAAACTTCGGTACATCAAATCACATAACTCATAATACAAATCATCATCGAACGTTAAGCGTGCGGACCCTACGGGTTCGAGAACTATGTAGACATGACCGAGACACATCTCCGATCAATAACCAATAGTGGAACCTGGATGCTCATATTGGCTCCTACATATTCTACGAAGATCTTTATCGGTCAAACCGCATAACAACATACGTTGTTCCCTTTGTCATCGGTATGTTACTTGCCCGAGATTCGATCGCCGGTATCACCATACCTAGTTCAATTTCGTTACTGGCAAGTCTCTTTACTCGTTCTGTAATGCATCATCCCGCAACTAACTCATTAGTCACATTGCTTGCAAGGATTATAATGATGAGCATTACCAACAGGGCCCAGAGATACCCCTCCGATACACGGAGTGACAAATCCTAATCTTGATCTATGCCAACCCAACAAACACCTTCGGAGACACCTGTAGAGCATCTTTATAATCACCAAGTTACGTTGTGACGTTTGATAGCACAGAAAGTGTTCCTCCGGTATTCGGGAGTTGCATAATCTCATAGTCAGAGGAACATGTACAAGTCATGAAGAAAGCAATAGCAATAAAACTTAACGATCATTATACTAAGCTAACGGATGGGTCTTGTCCATCACATCATTCTCTAATGATGTGATCCCATTCATCAAATGACAACACATGTCTATGGTTAGGAAACTTAACCATCTTTGATTAACGAGCTAGTCAAGTAGAGGCATACTAGGGACACTCTGTTTTGTCTATGTATTCACACATGTACTAAGTTTCCGGTTAATACAATTCTAGCATGAATAATAAACATTTATCATGATATAAGGAAATATAAATAACAACTTTATTATTGCCTCTAGGACATATTTCCTTCAGTCTCCCACTTGCACTAGAGTCAATAATCTAGTTCACATCGCCATGTGATTTAACACCAATAGTTCACATTACCATGTGATTAGTTCACATCGCCATGTGACTAATACCCAAAGGGTTTTACTAGAGTCAATAATATAGTTCACATCACTATATGATTAACACCCAAAGAGTACTAAAGTGTGATCATGTTTTGCTTGTGAGAGAAGCTTAGTCAATGGGTCTGTCACATTCAGAGCCGTATATATTTTGCAAATTTTCTATGTCTACAATGCTCTGCATGGAGCTACTCTAGCTAATTGCTCCCACTTTCAATATGTATCCAGATTGAGACTCAGAGTCATCCGGATTGGTGTAAAAGCTTGCATCAGCGTAACTCTTTACGACGAACTCTTTATCACCTCCATAACCGAGAAATATCTCCTTAGTCTTCTAGGGATAATTTTGACCGCTGTCAAGTGATCCACTCCTGGATCACTATTGTACCCTCTTGCCAAACTCATGGTGAGGCTCACAATAGGTATGGTACACAGCATAGCATACTTCATGGAACCTATGACTGAGGCATAGGGAATGAATTTTCATTCTCTTTCTATTTTCTGCCGTGGTCGGGTTTTGAGTCTTTACTCAACTTCACACCTTGCAACACAGGCAAGAACTCCTTCTTTGACTGTTCCATTTTGAACTACTTCAAAATCTTGTCAAGGTATGTACTCATTGAAAATAAAAACTTATCAAGCGTCTTGTTCTATCTCTATAGATCTTGATGCTCAATATGTAAGCAGCTTCACCGAGGTCTTTCTTTGAAAAACTCCTTTCAAACACTCCTTTATGCTTTCCAGAAAAATTCTACATTATTTTCGATCAACAATATGTCATTCACATATACTTATCAGAAATGTTGTAGTACTCCCACTCACTTTCTTATAAATACAGGCTTCACCGCAAGTCAGTATAAAACCATATGCTTTGATCACCTTATCAAAGCGTATATTCCAACTCCGAGATGCTTGCACCAGTCCATAGATGGATCACTAGAGCTTGCACATTTTGTTAGCACCTTTAGGATTGACAAAACCTTCTTGTTGCATCATATACAACTCTTCTTTAAGAAATCCATTAAGGAATGTAGTTTTTGACATCCATTTGCCAGATTTCATGAAATGTGGCAACTGCTAACATGATTCGGACAGACTTTAAGCATCGATACGAGTAAGAAAATCTCATCGTAGTCAACATCTTGAATTTGCCAAAAACCCTTTTCGACAAGTCGAGCTTTGTAGATAGTAACACTACTATCAGCATCCGTCTTCCTCTTGAAGATCCATTTTATTCTCTATGGCTTGCCGATCATCGGTCAAGTCAACCAAAGTCCACACTTTGTTATCATACATGGACCCCATCTCAGATTTCATGGACTCAAGCCATTTCGTGGAATCTGGGCTCATCATCGCTTCCTCAGAGTTCGTAGGTTCGTCATGGTCAAGTAACATGACTTCCAGAACAGGATTACCGTACCACTCAGGTGCGGATCTTACTCTGTTTGACCTACGAGGTTCGGTAGTAACTTGATCTGAAGTTTCATGATCATCATCATTAGCTTCCTCACTAATTGGTGGAGGAACCACTGGAACTGATTTCTGTGATGAACTACTTTCCAATAAGGGAGTAGGTACTATTACCTCATCAAGTTCTACTTTCCTCCCATTCACTTCTTTCGAGAGAAACTCCTTCTCTAGAAAGGATCCATTCTTAGCAACAAAAATCTTGCCTTCGGATCTGTGATAGAAGGTGTACCCAACAGTTTCCTTTGGGTATCCTATGAAGACACATTTCTCCGATTTGGGTTCGAGCTTATCAGGTTGAAGCTTTTTAACATAAGCATCGCAACCCCAAACTTTAAGAAACGACAATTTGGGTTTCTTGCCAAACCAGAGTTCATATGGTGTCGTCTCAACGGATTTAGATGGTGCCCTATTTAAAGTGAATGCAGCTGTCTCTAATGCATAACCCCATAAACGATAGTGATAAATCGGTAAGAGACATCATAGATCGCACCATATCTAATAAAGTACGGTTATGATGTTCGGACACACCATTATGTTGTGGTGTTCCAGGTGGCGTGAGTTGCGAAACTATTCCGCATTGTTTCAAATGAAGACCAAACTCGTAACTCAAATATTCACCTCCACGATCAGATCATAGAAACTTTATTTTCTTGTTACGATGATTTTTCCACTTCACTCTGAAATTCTTTGAACTTTTCAAATGTTTCAGACTTATGTTTCATCAAATAGATATACCCATATCTGCTCAAATCATCTGTGAAGGTCAGAAAATAACGATACCTGCCGCGAGCATCAACACTCATCGGACCGCATACATTAGTATGTATTATTTCCAATAAGTAAGTTGCTCGCTCCGTTGTTCCAGAGAACGGAGTCTTAGTAATCTTGCCCATGAGGCATGGTTCGCAAGCATCAAGTGATTCATAATCAAGTGATTCCAAAAGTTCATCAGCATGGAGTTTCTTCATGCGCTTTATACCAATATGACCTAAACAGCAGTGCCACATATAAGTTGCACTATCATTATTAACTTTGCATCTTTTAGCTTCAATATTATGAATATGTGTATCACTATGATCGATATTCAATAAACCACTTATATTGAGTGTATGACCGTAGAAGGTTTTATTCATGTAAATAGAACAACAATTATTCTTTGACTTAAATGAATAACCGTATTGCAATAAACATGATCCAATCATATTCATGCTCAACGCAAACACCAAATAACATTTATTTTAGGTTCAACACTAATTCCGAAGGTAAAGGGAGTGTGCGATGGTGATCTTATCAACCTTGGAATCACTTCCAACACACATCATCACCTTGCCCTTAACTAGTCTCTGTTTATTTTGCAACTCCCATTTCGAGTTACTACTCTTAGCAACTGAACCAATATCAAATACCGAGGGGTTGCTATAAACACTAGTTAAAATACACATCAATAACATGTATATCAAATATACCTTTGTTCACTTTGCCATCCTTCTTATCCGCCAAGTATCTAAGGCAGTTCCACTTCTAGTGACCATTTCCTTTGCAGTAGAAGCACTTAGTTTCAGGCTTGGGCCTAGCTTTGGGCTTCTTCATGGGAGTGGCAACTTGCTTGCCATTCTTCTTGAAGTTCCCTTTCTTTCCCTTGCCCTTTTACTTGAAACTAGTGGTCTTGTTAACCATCAACACTTGATGCTATTTCTTGATTTCTACCTTCACTATTCAGCATCGTGAAGAGCTCGGGAATCGTTTTTGTCATCCCTTACACATTATAGTTCATCACTAAGTTCTAGCAACTTGGTGATAGTGACTAGAGAACTTTGTCAATCACTATCTTATCTGGAAGATTAACTCCCACTTGATTCAAGCGATTGTAGTACTCAGACATTCTGAGCACATGCTCACTGGTTGAGCTATTCCCCTCCATCTTGTACGACTCGGGCATGAGTCTGAAATACAAATTTCAGCTCTTGGAACATCTTATATGCTCCGTGACATTCAAAACGTTTTTCAAGTCCCGGTTCTAAGCCATAAAGCATGGTGCACTAAACTATCAAGTAGTCATCATACCGAGCTTTGCCAGACGTTCATAATGTCTGCATCTCCTCCTGCAATAGGTCCATCACCTAGCGGTGCATCAAGGACATAATTCTTCTGTGCAGCAATGAGAATAATCCTCAGATCACGGACCAAGTCCGCATTATTGCTACTATCATCTTTCAACTTATTTTTCTCTAGGAACATATCAAAATTAAACGGGGAGCTACATCGCGAGCTATTGATCTACAACATAGTTATGAAAATACTATCAGGACTAAGTTCATGATAAATTAAAGTTCAATTAATCATATTACTTAAGAACTTCCACTTAGATAGACATCCCTCTAATCATCTAAGTGATCACGTGATCCATATCAACTAAACCATGTCCGATCATCACGTGTGATGGAGTAGTTTTCAATGGTGAACATCACTATGTTGATCATATCTACTATATGATTCACGCTCGACCTTTCGGTCTCAGTGTTCCGAGGCCATATCTGCATATGCTAGGCCCGTCAAGTTTAACCTGAGTATTCTGCGTGTGCAAAACTGGCTTGCACCCGTTGTATGTGAACGTAGAGCTTATCACACCCGATCATCACGTGGTGTCTGGGCACGACGAACTGTCGCAACGGTGCATACTCAGGGAGAACACTTGTACCTTGAAATTTAGTGAGAGATCATCTTATAATGCTACCACCATACTAAGCAAAATAAGATGCATAAAAAGATAAACATCACATGCAATCAAATAAGTGATATTATATGGCCATCATCATCTTGTGCCTTTGATCTCCATCTCCAAAGCACCGTCATGATCACCATCGTCACCGGCTTGACACCTTGATCCCGATCGAAGCATCGTTGTCGTCTCGCCAACTATTGCTTCTACGACTATCGCTACTTCTTAGTGATAAAGTAAAGCAATTACATGGCGATTGCATCTCATACAATAAAGCGACAACCATATGGCTCCTGCTAGTTGCCGATAACTGTTACAGAACATGATCATCTCATACAACAATTTATATATCATCACATCTTGACCATATCACATCACAGCAAGCCCTGCAAAAACAAGTTAGACGTCCTCTACTTTGTTGTTGCAAGTTTTACGTGGCTGCTACGGGCTTCTAGCAAGAACCGTTCTTACCTACGCATCAAAAGCACAATGATTTTTCGTCAAGTATGCTGTTTTAACCTTCAACAAGGACCGGGCGTAGTCACACTCGATTCAACTAAAGTTGGAGAAACAGACACCCACTAGCCACCTGTGTGCGAAGCATGGCGGTAGAACCAGTCTCATGAACGCGGTCATGTAATGTCGGTCTGGGCCGCTTCATCCAATAAAACCGCCGAATAAAAGTATGACATGCTGGTAAGCAGTATGACTATTATTGCCCACAACTCTTTGTGTTCTACTCGTGCATATAACATCTACGCATAGACCTGGCTCTGATACCACTATTGGGGAACGTAGTATTTCAAAAATTTGCCTACGATCACCCAAGATCTATCTAGGAGAAGCATAGCAACGAGCGGGGAGAGTGTGTCCAGGTACCCTCGTAGACTGAAAGCGCAAGCGTTTAGTAACGCGGTTGATGTAGTCGAACGTCTTCGCGATCCAACCGATCCAAGTACCGAACGCACGGCACCTCCGCGATCTGCACACGTTCAGCTCGGTGACGTCCCTCGAACTCTTGATCCAGTTGAGGCCGAGGGAGAGTTTTGTTAGCACGACGGTGTGGTGACGGTGATGATGAAGTTACCGGAGCAGGGCTTTGCCTAAGCACTACGACGATATGACTGAGGTGTTGAACTGTGGAGGGGGGCACCGCACACGACTAAGAGATTGTTTGTTGTGTCTTTGGGGTGCCCCCTGCCCCCCCCGTATATAAAGGAGGGGAGGAGGAGGCCGGCCAACAAGGGGCGCGCCAGGGAGAGGGGAGTCCTACTAGGACTCTGGTCCTAGTAGGATTCGGCCCCTCCCTTTTTTCCTTCTATCGGAGGGGGAAAAGGGGGAGGAGAGGGAGTAGGAGAAGGAAAGGGGGTGGCGCCCCCTTCCCAAGTCCAATTCGGCCTCCTCCCTTGTGGGGGGCGCACCAGCCCCTTGTGGGCTGGTTAGCCTCCCTCCTATGGCCCAAAAGGTCCATATCTTTCCCCGGGGGGTTTCGGTAACCTCCCGGTACTCCGGAAAAATGCCCGAATCACTCGGAACCATTCCGATGTCTGAATGTAACCTTCCAATATATGAATCTTTACCTCTCAACCATTTTGAGACTCCTCGTCATGTCCGTGATGTCATCCGGGACTCCGAAAAAACTTTAGTACATCAAATCACATAACTCATAATACAAATCGTCATCGAACGTTAAGCGTGCGGACCCTATGGGTTCAAGAACCATGTAGACATGACCGAGACACATATACGGTCAATAACCAATAGCGGAACCTGGATGCTCATATTGGCTCCTATATATTCTACGAAGATCTTTATCGCTCAAACCGCATAACAACATACGTTGTTCCCTTTGTCATCGGTATGTTACTTGCCCGAGATTCGATCGTCGGTATCACCATACCTAGTTCAATCTCGTTACTGGCAAGTCTCTTTACTCGTTCTGTAATGCATCATCCCGCAAATAACTCATTAGTCACATTGCTTGCAAGGCTTATAATGATGAGCATTACCGAGAGGGCCCAGAGATACCTCTCCGATACACGGAGTGACAAATCCTAATCTTGATCTGTGCCAACCCAACAAACACCTTCAGAGACACCTGTAGAGCATCTTTATAATCACCCAGTTACGTTGTGACGTTTGATAGCACACAAAGTGTTCCTCCGGTATTCGGTAGTTGCATAATCTCATAGTCAGAGGAACATGTATAAGTCATGAAGAAAGCAATAGCAAAAAAACTTAATGATCATTATACTAAGCTAACGGATGGGTCTTGTCCATCACATCATTCTCTAATGATGTGATTCTGTTCATCAAATGACACATGTCTATGGTTAGGAAACTTAACCATCTTTGATTAACGAGCTAGTCTAGTAGAGGCATACTAGGGACACTCTGTTTTGTCTATGTATTCACACATGTACTAAGTTTTCGGTTAATACAATTCTAGCATGAATAATAAACATTTATCATGATATAAGGAAATATAAACAACAACTTTATTATTGCCTCTAGGACATATTTCCTTCATTATCAAGGGTGGGTCATTTACTTGCTGTCACTACTACGTCTCAGAGTCAACCTGTATGGTTGCAAGAAGTGCTGAATTCCTATGAGGTAGACCCCAAAGCTCAGCAACTTGTTGCAACATCTGGCTTTATCTAATGACAATGGGGAGGGGTTCTCTCTGCAACAAGGCATTATTAAGTTGCATGATAAAATATGGATCGGAGCAAACTCTGCTCTTAAGACAAAGCTTATATCCGCTTTCCATGTCAGTGCCATAAGGGGTCATTTTGGCATACAAGCTACTTTCCAGAGACTCCAGAAACTGTTTGCTTGGTCTGGATTAAAAGCTGATGTCACTGAGTTTGTGCAGCAATGTGATATTTGCCAAAAAGCTAAGCATGAGCACTACAAGTATCCTGGCCTGCTAAATCCTTTACCTGTTCCTGAGGGTTCGTGGTAGCAAGTGACTATGGACTTCATTGAGGACTGCCCAAGTCGGCGGGGTACAGTGTCATATTGGTGGTAGTGGACAGACACACCAAATACGCTCACTTTATTCCTCTCAAACACCCCTTTTCTGCTCCTATGGTAGCCAAAGCCTTCATGGAAACCATTGTCAAATTACATGCTCTGCCTCACACTATAGCTTCGATAGAGACAAAATTTTCACAAGTCATTTTTGGAAGGATCTGTTTAAGCTGTGGGACACAAAGCTGCACATGACAACTTCCTATCACCCACAAACTGATGGCCAGAGTGAGAGAGTAAACCAATGTGTGGAGATGTACTTGAGATGTGCAGTGCATGACACTCCTCACAAATGGCACAACTGGTTGCCGATGGCTGAATTCTACTACAACACCAATTTCCACTCAGCTTTGGGGTGTTCACCCTTTAAGGCCTTCTATGGGTACAATCCCACTTATTGATTCTTTTCTTCTATCCTACAGTCTGAAAATGTGGAGGTGGAACAGTGGTTAAAGGAGCATCAGGCTCACTCTGCCTTATTGAAAGCCAATTTAGTGAAGGCACAAGCAAAAATGAAACAATTTGCTGACAGACACAAGTCTGCTAGATCCTTTTCAGTAGGAGATACAGTGTACCTCAAACTTCAACCATACGCCCAACACTCGGTGGTCAACCGCCCGTGCCCCAAACCGGTGTACAAATACTATGATCCTTTTGAAATTGTGGAACGCATTGGCCCAGCGGCGTACAAACTGCAACTGCCGGCGGGAGCTCTCATCCATCCGGTTTTCCATGTTTCTCAGCTAAAGGAACAGAAGCCTGATCATACTCCCGTGTTATCAGAATTACCTACCCAAGTGGATTTGTTTACGACAAGTTTAGTGCCCGTGCAGGTGCTGGACAGGAAAATGGCCAAGAAAGGCAACACAGTGCATGTGCAAGTGTTGGTTTAGTGGTTGGGTCTGTCCGAAGAAGCAGCAACTTGGGAAGATTATGACGTCTTGCGCAGGCGTTATCCGGCGGCACTAGCATGGGGGCATGCTGGATCTTCAGAGGGAGGCACTGTTAGCACTCCAGGTCGCCAAAAGGAGGAAGGAAGCAATAGTACAGAGAGAGCAACAAGTTAAACTCTGTGCTGGGCCATGGGCCGCAGTTAAGTGTAAGTAGTGGGTCGTAGGCCTAGGGAGATGCAAGTACTTATAGGCCATCATCAGATGAGATCGTTAGCAAATCTGTAATAGGATAGTTGCTCAGTCTATTTCCCATTCCCCATTTCTTTCTTCTACCTCACGTAAACTCCATCTTTGTAATCGAATTCGAATTCAGAGTGGTTTATCCAGTGAATTGTGATCCTTACCTAGTAAGGTCATCACAAGCAAGCATGCGAGAGGGATACTGAGAGCAGACTCCTTAAAAACGCGCGACCAGAGCCCGTGTTGCCTTGGCCCGTAAATGTTTACAGTGGCTGGAAAACCCCTCGCGCAGTATAACTACGGGGTCCCCTTGAGTATATGGGGTCAAACCCTGCATAGCCAAGTTCAGAAAACTAGTAGTTGTGGTTCAAATCAGATTTCATGTACAAGTAAAAACAGAGAGTCCTGCACTTGTTTGCTTTTTCTTTCTCTCAAAGAAAGAAAGGCGATCTCCAGCCGCCAGGAGTCTCCACCGCCGCTGCCCTCCGGCGGCTCTCCTCCGCTGGCGACCTCGGTCGTCGGTGGTGAAGGGGGTCGCTAGATCCACGCGCGTGGCTTGTATTTTACTCTAATAGTTTATGTTTTTAGGTTGTTCATCGTCTCGGCTTTGGTGGCGGCGATGATGGTGCTGAATAAAGTTTCTTCAGATCCTACTCTGACAAGGCGATCGGTCCTATGGTTGGGGATGTTTTTGGAAATCAGTCTGTTCAAGCATGGATGGCGTGGCGATGGCATCCTCATGGTGGACCTGTGTCCTAGGGCTCCGCGGTTGCGATGACGTTTGCTCCAGCGCCGCTGCGGAGCTTGGGAGCTAGTCCAGGAGCGGATGCAGATTGTGGTCTGCATCGCGACATCTGGAAGGTGGTGGATCCGGGTTTGTGGTTCGTGGATGGCAGATATGGTTTTCTCCTCCGACGTCTTAGTCGGGTGGGGGTGCCAGATCTGGAGTTCGACGGCGTGTCCGGGGTGTTGCCCCAGTCTGATTCATTCAATGGCAATGGTTTCACCTTTGGTGAGCCACCTTAGAGGTCCGCAAAGCTGCATATCAGCGATGGAGCCGCTTCGAGCTGGGTGTGAAGGTGATCCATCATTTTTCCTTTGGTGGCTGCTGTTGTGGTGCCATAGGCAGGTGACGGGTGTCGGTGTCAAGCTCAGAGGATTCTTCGGTCTTGACAGTATTTTTACTTCTCGGTTGGTGTTCCTTTGTGCAAAGACTAGATTTCTGCTGTCTTTTTAGTTTTTTCAGGTCAGTGTGTACGTGGTTTGTACTATGATCCTTATGATATAATGAGACACGTATTACCATGCAAAAAAAGATTTCATGTACAAGTTAATTTTTTCCATGTACAAATTCAAATTTCAAGATATAATTTGAGGAAAAAATGATCGGAAAAGATAAACGTCAAACTTTTTTTAATCATGTACCGTGTTGCCTGCCATCGCATTAGTTGCACCAATCTTGAAGCACTAGGCAGAGACACATCTGCAGAGAAACTCGTTCGCTGAAAATTTGCTTGGCCCGAACAACCCTATCCACTCAGAGCATCTCTAGCAGACCCCGTATAAGGCTAGCCCTTATAAGGGGTTTACGGTTCGCGTTTGCCCTCTTATAAGGGGCGAATTTGGTTGCGGCCGAGCAGAAACTTAATATGAATCTGTAAAATTTTGAAAAAATGTTTCCCGCAAAAAATGAACGAGAAATAGTAGAGATGATCATTCATACATACTTATAATAGAGATGATCATTCATACATACATACATACATACATACATACATACATACATACATACATACATACATACATACATACATACATACATACATACATACATACAGTCCATTGATTACATATTGTGCGTCCGCCTACCCTAATCCTAAACTGGCCAAAATGGGGCTCACCGGAGCCCTGCGGGTGTGGCGGCGACGCTGGGGTGGCGGCGGCAGCGGTGATCACTCGTCATCGATGTCGAAGGTAAGGTCGACGTACATGGCGTCCTGCGCTTTGGCTTCACGGTGCCACACCTCCTCCTTCTCCTCGAACTCCCATGCCCTGGCGAGGCCCTGCTCGAGCAGGACGTCGTTGACCTCCTCCTCCCGCGCACTGCACGCGAGGATGGCGGCCTCCATGGCATCCGCCTCTGCCGGGGGGAGGAAATCCTCCGGCTCGACGACGCCACCGCCTCGCCGCTCTGGCTCCGCCTCCAGCTCCCTCTTCATCGTGCGGAGTGGCGGGAGCTCCTCCGGCTCCCTTTTCACCGGCGTGAGTGGCGTACGGGAGCTCGACCCCTCGGCGGAGCTGCCCGCGCCGAAGGATAGCCGTGCATGCCCGTGGTCGTACTCCTCCGTCTCGCGGCGGAGGAGCGACAACGGCGGCTCTAGGCCATGGTTCGTGTACTTCCGGGCGGCTCGCTTCCTCGCGCCGATGGCTTTGACGCACTGCTGCTACTCGGGGTCGTCGCGACCGCTGGCGTGGCGACCCGAGCTCCACATCCCGTGCCACATGGTGGACTGCGGTGGCGGATTGGAGTCACCGATGGCGTGAAATCGAGAGGGGAGAGGGGAGACGGGATCCCCGCACTGCTGTAGTCCACTAGGGGTGCAGAGCGGCGTCCCGCCAGAGCCCGTGAGAGTGCTGAGTTAGCACAAATTAAGCTAGAACCACCTCAAGCTGGCTACAACTAAGTTTGCCTAATCTTGAATACGGAGCAGGACAGGTCGGGCGCCGCCTTGCATCCCTAATGCTAACCCTAGCCAATAATTACGATCCTCTCCCGAAACTGGTTTCCTCATCAAATTTGCTGGTGTGGCACACTTGAGAGAGATCACAATCCCATGAGGCCTCTCGGTGGTGTAATGTCGTTTGGTTCCTCATCGGCTTGGTATGTGGGTGCTAAAACCACAGATTATGAGTGAGTCACCGTGTTCTGAACCATTATTTTGCACACTAAGTTGAACATGTCTACTTTCTACTTTGTTGTCACAAAGTGCTTCAAAATATCTTGCGGTAAGCCCTATTTGTTTGAGCTTTAGGTACCAAATTCAGCTTTGCCATTGAAGCTAAATTTGGAATCTGAAACAAACAACTATTTTGTATTTTTGTTTGAGATTCAGGGACCAGATTCAGCTTTGCTGAAGATAAATATGAAAGCTTAAACAAACAGCTATTTTGAATCAACTTTGCCGATGAAGGTGGATTTAGATTCCACCCTTTTTCAGTGCAATTATGTAAGCACCTGAAAGTATACTTTAGTGCCAAAGTTGATTCTACGGACCAACTTTGTTAGTGAAATGAATTCACAAGTGATTCAAATCCAATCAAAGCTGAAACAAATAAGGCCGATGTAAGTTAGCAATATGGCACATCATTGCCACACAATAGATTTGTTGAGTTGGATGCTTGAGCTAGAAACAACCTCCTTGATATGTATTGGTCCTTGATTCATTGGCATCCTACCATTGAGATTTATGATTAGTATTATGAATTGGTCATTGCCACGTGGGCCCCATTTGTCTGATGGGTGTGAATGGAGAAAATTATGAAACCATGCCAAACCCACGAGTTCGTGGATGCCTACCCACTGAAATCCATGGCTTGGAAAGGTCCTAAAAACCCTTGCCAAATGGGTTGGATGTCCATGGATGCCTAGATTTGTAGATAACATTGCCATCCATTTATGAGTTATCTCAACGTTTGCAAAAGAGATACCAAGATTAATGAACAGCCATCACACAGGCATCAATATTCGCACAGGAGTATAGGACAACCCAATGAGAGGCTACGGTTCAATAGGGTCAGCCACCAAAAATTTCGTCGGATCCCCTCGCATCCAACCATTGTGCAGTGAGGTGAGAGGGGCTCGCATCTCCATAGGCATATTCAGATCTGTTTTACTAGTGTAATTTCTTCGGTCTTCATCGACAACATCCTCACAAAGGGTGCGATTATATCACGAATAAATGTACTCCGGTTCTTATCCTATTGTGGAAGTCTTACCAGATGCCACAAAGTCAGTGAGTTTGTGTCTCTACAAGTTTGGTGTGTCTGCTTTATGTCCTTGTAGATTTGTTCATATGGATTTGATGAGTTTGTGTTAATGTTTGCTATCGGCTTTGTTGGTACGATCCATTGTGACTTTGGAGTCATGCTTTGGTGTTCTATTGAAGACCTTGTGGTTCGACGACCTATAGTTTTAGGGGATTATCTCTGACCCATGTATGTTCAACATCCACGGCTTCCCCTATTTCTGAATGGCCGACTCAATAGGGTTTTGAAACCTACGAATATGGTCAAGTTTGTGTAGGTGTACAAGTGGCGGTGTCTCAGCTCTGACCCTACCGTATTCTCTTTAGTGAATCCTTTTTTGTATTTCGTATTGCAAAGATTGGTACCATTGAGAAGATGATTCCGAGAAATTTCACTGCAATTCTTAGTTACATGAGATATATTTTGTAAAAAGGTTATATATGATCCAAGGAATTGTACATGTACTTTTGTCGAGTTTGAATAAAGTTACATGTCATTCTAAAAAAGACATCCTTAATGGTATGACTTGTTGGTCTGACTAAGAATGGTATGCAACGTATGAAAGACCATGGATGAGATGAATTTCTTCGAGGAACAATGATGTTATTTTGAATTTGGAATGGTATCTCAATTCCTCTACCGGATTATAGGTATGATCACTACTGGGAAACGACTTATAGGTGAACCCCAATGAGTGGCGGGCGGTGTAGGTCACCTGGCACAACTATGTTTTAAAATAAGCAGCGACGAGTACGAAATAGAGCCCATCACAGCTAATAGCGTAAGTGTGGCGGGCAGAATTCACCCCCGCCATAGGTACAATCTCCTGGACGAGGCTTGCTTGTGTAACTTAGCTGTGATGGGCATTAGCAGTTGCCTTCCATAGGAAGTTAACCAAGCGATGGCGAGCAGTGACTAGCTGTCTTTGCCAGATGCCCAATTTTAGAAGAACATATCTGTGGCTGGACCTCTACGTCGCCCGCCAGTGGTAGGTTCAATAACAGTGGTGGGCCGTAATTTGTGCCCGCCAGAATTTTTTTCCCTGTGCGAGGATGTTGTCCATGTTACTTAGCAGTGGCGGGCAATTCCTATCGCCCGCCAGTGATTAGATTGTGTGTAATATTTTCTTCTTGGTTTAGTGGCTTCCCCTCCCTAGTTTCTTCTTCCTCTCCCACAATGCCCTCTTCCTCTTCCTCCTACTCCTCTCACCATTGGTCATCCACCACATCTCTCTCTTCTTGATTTCATCCGATCGATCGGGCACGACATCGGAAAGAGAGATGAGGAGACACGTTTTAGGTGAGAATTCATTTCTAAATTCAACATCATGTGTATGTATGAGCATGCATGCATACCTGACTGTTGGTGTTTGGCGCGGTGGACGTGTTTGGCGATTCAACATCCGGTTGATCGGATATTTAGAGAATACAAATGAGTGTCAAATCTCATCGAAATGTTAATTAATTTCCATTTCGTCTTGTTGGTGTCACTTAATATGTCCCATTTTTAGCAAAGGTCATGCCAAATGTTTTTCTCCACATTCTTAGATTGAATAGTACTCTATTACATTATGTATGTATGTTGCAGGTTTTGGCTTCAAATGATAGACCGTAGTTGGATGTAATACATACCACAAGTGTCCAATGATTTTGTTAATGGTTTGATAGAGTTCTTACAGTTCGCAGAGGAATATGTTAGGAAAAGGGGTTCAAAGAAAATATGTTGTCCATGTGTTGTTTGCGAGAATGATGTTATGCACACAATTGAATCAGGAGAGTTGCATAAGCACTTGTTGGCTAGTGGTTTCATGCCCAATGCTACGTCTCCGTCGTATCTACTTTTCTAAACACTTTTGCATGATTTGAATGAAACTAACCCGGACTGATGCTGTTTTCAACAGAACTACCATGGTGATGTTTTTGTGCAGAAATAAAAGTTCTCAGAATTGGACAAAACTTTTTCGAGATTTTTTATGGAATACTGGAGCAAAGAACCATTGGAGGGGGGCACCTACTGGCTACGAGGCACCAGGACGCTCCCACCTCCTAGGCGCGCCATGGTGGCTCGTGGGGCCCACGAGGCTCGCTGATCCTGATCTCAGCACTATAAATTCCTATTTCCCGAGAAAAAAATAAGAGGAAGTTTCATCACGTTTTACGATACAGAGCCGCCGCCACCTTCTGTTCTTCATCGAGAGGCCAGATGTGGAGTCCGTTTGGGGCTCCGGAGATGGGGATTCTTCGTCATCGTCATCATCAACCAACCTCCGTCACCAATTTTATGATGCTCACCACCGGGAGTGAGTAATTCTTTCATAGGCTTGCTCGACGGTGATGGGTTGGATGAGATTTATCATGTGATACATCTCCAACGTATCTATAATTTTTGATTGTTCCATGCTATTAAAGTATCATTCTTGGATGTTTTATATTCATTTACTAGCAACTTTATATCATTTTTGGGACTAACCTATTGAGACAGTGCCCAATGCCAGTTGCTTTTTTTGCTTTTTTTTTACTTCGCAGAATATCCATATCAAACGAAGTCCAAATGTAGCGAAACTTTTTGGAGATATTTTTCTGCCCAGAAGACACCCAGGAGGCCCAAGATGTGCACCAGAGGGGCCCTATGGAGCCCACTAGGCACCCCCTCCACCGCCTCTTATCTCTATAAATACTATAACATTCCAGAAACCCTAGGGGAGTCATTGAAACACAATTCCAGCCACCGCAAGTTCCAGAACCACAAGATCCAATCTAGAGGCCTTCTCCGGCACTCTGCCGGAGGGGTCAACGATCACGGAGGGGTTCTTCATCATCACCCTTGCCCCTCCGATGATGCGTGAGTAGTTCACCACAAACCTATGGGTCCGTAGGCAGTAACTAGATGGCTTTCTCTCTCTTTTTGATCTTCAATACAATGTTCTCCTCGGTGTTCTTGGAGATCTATTTGATGTAATGACTTTTTGCGGTGTGTTTGTTGGGATCCAATGAATTGTGAGTTTATGATCAGTTCTATCCATGAATATTATTTGAGTCTTTGTTGAACTCTCTTATACATGATTGTTATAGCCTCGTATTTATTTTCTGAAACTTTGGTTTGGTTTGGCCAACTAGATTGATTTTTCTTGCCATGGGAAGAGGTGCTTTGTGATGAGTTCGATCTTGCGGTGCTCAATATCAGTGACAGAAGGAGACATGACATGCATGTATCATTGCTATTAAGGATAAAAAGATGGGGTCTGTTCCTACATGAATAGATCTTGTCTACATCATGTCATCATTCTTATTGCATTACTTCGTTTTTCCATGAACTTAATACACTAGATGCATGCTGGATAGTGGTCGATGTGTGGAGTAATAGTAGTAGATGCAGGCAGGAGTTGGTCTACTAATCTAGGACGTGATGCCTATATACATGATCATTGCCTTGAATGTCATCATGATTATTGGATTTTCTACCAATTGCCCAACAGTAATTTGTTTACCCACCGTATGCTATTTTCTTGAGAGAAGCCTCTAGTGAAATCTACGGCCCCCGGGTCTATTTCTTATCATATTATTTTCAGATCTATTTTAATCCAAAAATCCAAAAATACCTTTATGCACTTTTTATTTATTTATTTTATTTTGTGTTTTTGCTAGATCTATTTACCCAATCTCATACAATTTAATCTATTTCAATACCGAGGAGGGATTGACAACCCCTCTTACGCGTCAGGTTGCAAGTTTTGTGGTTTGTGTGCAGGTGTTGTTTACATAGTGTTGCTTGGTTCTCCTACTGTATTGATAACCTTGGTTTCATAACTGAGGGAAATACTTACCTTTGATATGCTGCATCATCCTCTCCTCTCTGGGGTATTACCAATGCAGATACAAGCAATCGGGAAGAATTTGTGGCGCCATTGTCAGGGAGACATCATCAACATCTACCAGGTTCCTACAAACAAACTCTCATCTCCTTGCAATTACTTTATTTGCCATTTGCCTCTCGTTTTCATCTCCCCCACTTCTAAAATGTTTTCAGAAAAACACAAAAATATTTTTCCGTTTGCCTTTTTCTCGTTCGATCTTTTGTTTGCTTGTGTTCTTGTTTGTGTTGTCACGATGTCTCAAGAAAATAACAAGTTGTATGATTTTTCCAATACTAATAATAATGATTTTATTAGTACTCCGATTGCTCCTCCCGCCGGTAGTGTGGAGTTTTATGATATTAATGCTGCTTTGTTGAATCTCGTTATGAAAGAGCAATTTTCCGGTAGTCCTAATGAGGATGCTGCGTCCCATCTAAACACTATCGTAGAATTGTGTGATATGCAAAAAAAGATGTGGAAAACGATATTGTGAAATTAAAATTATTTCATTTTTCTTTGCGAGATCATGCAAAATTCTGGTTTTCATCTTTGCCTCGCAATAGTATTGATTCGTGGGATAAGTGCAAGGATGCTTTTATTACTAAGTATTTTCCGCCCACGAAAATCATTTCCTTTATAAATCAAATGATGAACTTTAAGAAACTTGAGCATGAACATGTTGCGCAATCTTGGGAAAGAATGAAATCAATGCTAAGAAATTTTCCCACTCATGGTTTAAATCTATGGATGATTATACAAAAAATTTATGCGGAATTGAACTTTGTTTCTAGAAATCTTTTAGATTCCATCGTGGGTGGTACTTTTATGGAAATTACTTTGGGTGAAGCTACTAAATTGCTATATAATATCATGGCAAATTATTTGCAATGGCATACCGAAAGAGCACCTACTAGTAAAAAGGTTAATTCCGTTGAAGAAATTAGTACTTTGAGTGAAAAGGTTGATGCTCTTATGAAATTGGTTGCTAGTAAAAATTCTACTATTCATCTTAATGATGTGCCTTTGTCAGCTTTGATTGAGCAAAATAATGATTCCGTAGATGTGAATTTTGTCTCGCGAAACAATTTTAATAACAATGCTTATAGAGGTAATTTTAATCCTAGGCCTTTTCCTGGAAATTTCTCTAATAATTATGGCAATTCCTATGGTAATTTCCCTAAGAATAATAATAGGATTCCCCTGATCTTGAGAGTAATATTAAAGAATTTATCAATGCGCAAAAAGTTTTCCACACTACGATAGAAGAAAAATTGAATAAGATTGATGATATGTCTAGAAGCATTGATAGAATTACTCATGATGTAGAAAATCTCAAGATTAAAATATTTCCACCCAAGGTTGATATTAATGAATCAATTAAAGCTTTATATGTTTCTATGGATGAAAGTAAGAAAAGAACCGCTAAACTTAGAGCTAAAATAGACTTTTTAGGAAGAGTGTTTCGACCTGATTGCTTATTGATGAAGATCTTAAAATGATTGGTGTTTCTTCTATTGATTCCTTGTTTAATAATGTTAAAATTGATGCTAAGGGGACTGAAGAAGAGTCAACTCTATCTAGAAGGCGTCCTCGTAATTCGGAGGGTGAAAATCTTGTTGAGAAAAATGATAAAAGTGGGTTTGGAGAGGTTAAAACTTTAACTAGTGATGTGCCCACTCTTTTGGATTACAAAGACTTTAATTATGATAGTTGCTCTTTGGTTGAATGTATTTCTTTGTTGCAATCCATGATAAATTCACCCAATGCCTATGAACAAAATAAAGCTTTTACTAAACATATTGTAGAAATGATGATGAAAGCTTTAGAAGAAAAGCTAGAATCAGAGGTTTCAATTCCTAGAAAATTATATGATGAATGGGAACCCACCATTAAAGTCAAGATTAAAAATTATGAGTGCTATGCTCTATGTGATTTGGGTGCTAGTGTTTCCACAATTCTGAAATCTCTTTGTGATGTGCTTGGTTTTACCAATATTGAAGAATGCTCTCTTAATTTGCACTTGGTGGATTCTACTATTTAAAAACCTTTGGGAAGAATTAATGATGTTCTTATTCTTGCAAATAGAAACTATGTGCCCATAGATTTTATTGTTCTTGATATTGATTGCAATCCGTCTTGTCCTATAATACTCGGTAGACCGTTTTTACGAACTATAGGTGCCGTGATTGATATGAAAGAAAGGAATATTAAATTTTAGTTTCCTTTGAGAAAGGGTATGTAACACTTCCCTAGAACTAGAATTAAGCCACCATATAAATCAATCATGAGGGCAACCTATGGAGCAAAAACTAAAGATGACAATACTTGAATCTATGCATTATGCCTAGCTAGGGGCATAAAACGACAACGCTTGTTGGGAGGCAACCCAATGAATAAAATATTTTTTCTCTTTTTCTTTCTGTTTTTGTGTGTTGACACAATTATGCTACTGTTATGATTGTGTTTTTATGTTTTAATTAGTGTTTGTGCCAAGTAAAGCCTTTAGGATCATGTTGGGTGATAGTTGATTTGATCTTGTTGGAAAACAGATACTTTTGCGCCCAATAGAAGAATTGTTACAAATCATAGAAGCGTGATAAAATTCTGATTTTTCTACACAAGATTGATATACAAATTTCCTACGTTGTCCTAAGTTTTCAGATTTTTTTGAGTAATAGAAGTATGGTCAATGTCCAGATTACTACAGATTGTTCTGTTTTTTGACACATTCTGTTTTCATTGCATTGTGTGCTTATTTTGATGAACCTATGGAGTATATCGGGGGGTATAAGCCATGGTAAAGTTAGAATACAGTAGGTATAATGCAACAATAAAATGTGAATGGGTTTGCAATAGTACTTAAAGTGGTGATTTGCTTTATTATACTAATGGATCTCATAAAGGTTTTTGTTAAGTTTTGTGTGATTGAAATTTACAAATTTTGGGTGAGATCACGATGGATGAAGGAATTAGGAGTGAAAAGAGCCTAAGCTTGGGTAAGCCCTTGGCACTCCAAGGTAATATTAAAGGAGAACCTAGCAAGTAAGCTTGGGGATGCCCCGGAAGGCATCCCCTCTTTCTTCTAACAAGCATCAGTAATTTTACTTGGAGCTATATTTTTATTCGTCACATATCATGAGTTTTGCTTGGAGCGTCTTGTATTATATGAGTCATTGCTTGTTTTGCTTTTTAGTTTGTCACAATCATCCTTGCTAGACACACCTATTTGAGAGAGCCATAATGATACCACGATTTGTTAGAATTGCTCTATGTGCTTCACTTAAATTTTTTGAGCTATGGAATTGCTCTAGTGCTTCACTTATATCTTTTTGACCACGGTGGTTGTTTAATTTTTGAAGAAATGCTCTCATGCTTCTCTTAGATTATTTTGAGAGTTAGTAAAATTTTAAAGAAATATCCTCTCATGCTTCACTTATATTATTTTGATAGTTGAAAATTTTGAAGAAATATTTATGCTCTTGTTCTTCACTTAAATTTGTTTGAGAGCTTGTTATAAGCAATGGTAATATATGGAACTAGTCCCAAAGTGATAGATATTCAAGAGGGATAATAAAAACTATCATGAAGATCATTGGATATTAAATTTGATTCCTTGCAATAGTTTTGCGATATGGAGATAGTAATATGTGAGTCATGTTGGTGAGTAATTATGCTTTAGTAAGAATATTGGTGTTAAGGTTTGTGATTCCCTATGCAAGCACGAAATTCAATAGTTATGCAATGAAGTTACATCCTACTTATGGTGCATTGTTCAGTGTTAGTTTTGTTTAATGCTCCCTTATGGTCGTTTTTGTTTCTTGGTTGGTTGCTTCTCAATCTATTTGCTAGCCTTCCCTTGTACTAAGCGGGAATGCTCCTTGTGCATCCAAACTCCTTAAATCAAGTTGTGCCAAATGATTCCCCCATACCTACCTATATGCGGTATTTCCATGCCGTTCCAAGTAAATTTGTATGTGCCAACTCTAATTTTAAAAATGAATTTCCTTTTTGTGTGCCCGTACTGCTCATGAAGCGGCAGGGGGTGGCCAATAATTTTCTATGCTAGATGTGTTATCCTCGAGAAGAGTGTTTATTCACATGTCATTGCATGAGAGTGTGGACGGTAATAGGGATGCCCACTCCCGAATTGAAAAATAAATTTACTTTATGTGTTCAATAATAAATTCCTTGGAAAGTGTTGGTATGGAAGGCACACGTGGATACGGCTAGCCATGGATTGTGAAAGAATGGTGGAAAAAGGAATAAACTTTACTTTATGTTTGGGAACTGCCTATGATGTATCTAGCATGGAAAGTAATGGGAATTCTTGATCGTTTTTGTTGACGGGAAAAGCATGCCTCTCAAAACAATTTTATCTCTCAATTTAAGCTTTGAGCTCTGGCACCCCTACAAATCTCCGCTTCCCTCTGCGAAGGGCCGATCTGTTTACTTTTATGCAATTTTTATTTCTATTGAGTCTCCATATTCTCTTATAAAGTACCAACTAGGGACCACTATTATCATGCTTGAGCATTGGATGTAGCTAATATTTGAGTGTGTTTCATGAATGGATCAATGATTGAGCATAATGGGCTAGGGATAGCTTTCTTTAGTGTTGATATTTTGAAAGACATGGTTGCTTATTGATATGGTTGAGTATTGATGTCTTCATGTCAAATTATAGACTATTGCTTTGAATCATCTAAAAGTCCAAATGTCCATGCTACAAAAGAAAAAATATGTGATAAATATGATGGGTAGCATTCCACATCAAAAATTTTGTTTTTATCATTTACCTATTCGAGGACGAGTAGGAATTAAGCTTAGGGATGCTGATACGTCTCCAACGTATCTATAATTTTTGATTGTTCCATGCTATTAAAGTATCATTCTTGGATGTTTTATATTCATTTACTAGCAACTTTATATATTTTTTGGGACTAACCTATTGACATAGTGCCCAGTGCCAGTTGTTGCCTTTTGCTTGTTTTTACTTCGCATGATATCCATATCAAACGAAGTCCAAATGCAGCAAAACTTTTTGGAGATTTTTTTCTGCCCAGAAGACACCCAGGAGGCCCAAGATGTGCACCAGAGGGATAATAGATTAAATTGTATGAGATTGGATAAATAGATCTAGCAAAAACACAAAAAAATAAGTAAAGAAAAAGTGCAACAAGGTATTTTTGGGTTTTTGGAATAATAGATCTGAAAACAATATGATAAAACATAGACCCGGGGGCCGTAGATTTCACTAGTGGCTTCTCTCAAGAAAAAAGCATACGGTGGGTAAACAAATTACTGTTGGGCAATTGAGAGAATAGCAAATAATTATGACCATATCCAAGGCAATGATCATGTATATAGACATCACATCCAAGATTAGCTGACCGACTCCTGCCTGCATCTACTACTATTACTCCACACATCGACCGCTATCCCGCATGCATCTAGTGTATTAAGTTCATGGAGAAACTGAGTAATGCAATAAGAACGATGACATGATGTAGACAAGATCTATTCATGTTGGAATAGACCCCATCCTTTTATCCTTAATAACAACGATACTTGTGTGGCTCGCTACCCATTCTATCACTAGGTGCGGACACCACAAGATAGAACCCATCACAAAGCACCTCCTCCCATTGCAAGAAAAATCAATCTAGTTGGCCTAACCAAACCAAAGTTTCGAAGAAGAAATACGAGGCTATAACAATCATGCATATAAGATATTAAAGAAACTCAAATAATATTCATGGATAGATCTGATCATAAACTCACACTTCATCGGATCCCAACAAACACACTGCAAAAAGTCATTACATCAAATAGATCTCCAAAAACATTGAGGAGAACATTGTATTGAAAATCAAAAAGAGAGAAGAAGCCATCTAGCTACTGCCTACGGACCCGTAGGTCTATGGTGAACTACTCACGCATCATCGGAGGTGCACCAATGAAGATGATGAACCCCTCTGTGATTGTGTTCCCCTTCGGCAGAGTGCCGGAATAGGGCTCTAGATTGGATCTCATAGTTCTGGAACTTGCGGCAGCTGGAATTGTGTTTTGATCGCTCCCCTAGGGTTTTGGAATATCTGAGTATTTATAGAACTGAGAGGCGGTGGAGGAGACCTCAATGGGCCCCACCACCCGTCAGGGCGCACCAGGGGCCTCTGGCGCGCCCATGTGGGTGGTGGGCCCCATGGGCCTCCCCTCTGGTGCTTCCTTGGCTCCCAAATTGTCTTCCGGTCCAAAAAAAATCTCCAAAAAGTTTCATGGCATTTGGACATCATTTGGTACTGATATTCTGCAAAGTAAAAAACAAGCAAAAACCAACAACTGGCACTGGGCACTATGTCAATAGGTTAGTCCCAAAAAATGATATAAAGTTGCTATGAAATGAATGTAAAACATCCAAGAATGATAATATAAGAGCATGGAACAATAAAAAATTATAGATATGTTGGAGACGTATCAGCATCCCCAAGCTTAATTCCTGCTCGTCCTCGAGTAGGTAAATGATAAAAACATAATTGTTGATGTGGAATGCTGCCTAACATGTTCATCACATATTATTGTCTTCTGTAGCATGGACATTTGGACTTTTAGATGGTTCAAAGAAATAGTCTATAATTGACATGAAGGCTTCAATTCTCAAGCATATCAACAAGCAACCATCTCTTTCAAAATATCAACACTAAAGAAAGTTATCCCTAGCCCATCATGCTCAATAATTGATCCATTCACGAAACAGACTCTAATATTAGCTACATCCAATGCACAAGTATGATCATAGTGCTCCCTAGTTGGTGCTTTATAAGAGAAGATGGAGACTGAAATAAAAAATGCATAAAAGTAAATAGATAGGCCCTTCGCAGAGGGAAGCATAGATTTGTAGAGGTGCCAGAGCTCAAAGCTTAAATTGAGAGATAAAATATTTTGACAGGCATGCTTTTCCCGTCAACGAAAACGACCGAGTAGTTCCAAATACTTCCCATGCTAGATACATCATATGCGGTTCCCAAAAATAAAATAAAGTTTATTCCTTTTTCCACCATCTTTCACAATCCATGGCTAGCCGTATCCACGGGTGCCTTCCATACCAACACTTTCCAAGGAATTTATTATTTGACAACATAAAGTAAAATTCTTTTTCATTTCGGGACTGGGCATCCCAATTGCCGCCACACTCTCGTGCAATGACAAGTGAATAAACACTCATCTTGAGAGTAACACATCTAGCATGGAAAAATATTGGCCACCCCCTGCCGCTTCATGAGCGGCACGGTCACACAAAAAGGAAATTCATTATGAAAATTAGAGTTGGCACATACAAATTTACTTAGAACGGCAAGGAATATCGCTTATAGCAGGTAGGTATGGTGGACTCATATGGCATAACTGGGTTTAATGATTTTGGGTGCACAAGTAGTATTCCTACTTAGTGCAAATGGAGGCTAGCAAATAGATTGAGAAGCAACCAACCAAGAAACAAAAATTCTCATAAACGAGCATTAAGAATAACTAACACCGAATAATGCACCACAAGTAGGATGTAATTTCATTGCATAGCTATTGACTTTCGTGCTTGCACAGGGAATCACAAACCTTAACACCTATATTCTTACTAAAGCATAATTACTCACCAACATGACTCATATATTACTATCATCATATCTCAAAACTATTACAAAGAATCAAGTTTATTTTGTCCAACGATCTTCATGAAAGTTTTTATTATATCCCTCTTGAATATCTACCTTTGGGACTAAATTCATATATTGCAATTGCTTTTGACAAGCTCAAACAAATTTAAGTGAAGAACATGAGCATAAATTTTTTCTTCTCTCAAAATAATATAAGTGAAGCATGAGAGTTTCTTCAAAAATTTACTAACTCTCAAATAAATCTAAGTGATGCAAGAGAGCATTTCTTCAAAAATATTAAAGCACACCGTGCTCAAAAAGATATAAGTGAAGCACTAGAGCAATTCCATAGCTCAAAAAATTTAAGTGAAGCATAAAGAGCAATTCTAACAAATCATAGCATAACTTTGGCTCTCTCAAATAGGTGTGTCCAGCAAGGATATTTGTGACAAACTAAAAAGCAAAAAAGAAAAAGCAAAGACTCATATAATACAAGAGGCTCCAAGCAAAACTCATGATATGTGACAAATGAAAATGTAGCTCCAAGTAAAATACCGATGGTCATTGGAAGAAAGAGGGGATGCCTTCCGGGGCATCCCCAAGCTTAATTGCTTGGTTCTCCTTGAATAATAACTTGGGGTGCCATGGGGCATCCCCAAGCTTAGGCTATTTTCACTTCTTATTCCTTCATCCATCATGATTGTCGCGGGAAACCACGGCCACCTATGGGACCAGGAGGCCCCTTGCTGGTTCGACAGGGGGACATCGCGTTGCACAAAGAGCAGACGAGCGCGGGGCAGCACGGTAGAGATCACGCGGGCAGTTTTACCTAGGTTCGGGTCGTCGCGAGGCATAAAACCCTACTCCTGCTTTGGTGGATTGGTGGTGGAAAGGTGGTGGTGGAGCGTAGTACACTTGCCCGGCAAGGGTTGCCTCAGGGCGATGGTGACTACGCGCGTATGGGGGTGTGAGTTATCCAACCTTCTAACCCTTTCTATGGTTGCCACGGGCCTCCTTTTATAGATCAAGGGGTCACCACAATGGCAAAGTAGTCATTACACACTGATAAGATAGCAACAGTGCTATCATACCTAACTCTGCGGGCTGACAGGGCGCATTAAATGCACCACTCAATGTCACATCGTTGGTTGCCCGGCAAGGCTTGCCGGGCTATTTTGCTAGCTCCGCACCTGCTCGCTTGACACGTCGCAGGACGGGTGTCGTCTATGGGTTTTTCCTATAGGGAGAGGCTGCCATGTGGCGAATGGCTGCCACGTAGTCACTCTACGGCTTGACATCACACTGATCGACGATGTGGGTCATGGTGGAGTGGTTGGTGAGGTAGTTTTGTCTCCGTGAGTCCTGGCAGGCCCTGCCGGGATGCTTTGGTTGTTTGCTTCTTGGGGTGGCCTCGCCCCTTGCCGGGCTCGTCTGTCCGGCAAAGGAGGCCTTTCTCTTGATGATATCTTGCTTCTTTGGCTTGATCTTGGTCCCTCTAATCTACATGTTGGTCCTTCGATGCTCTGGGTCCCTTGTACTCTGACTTGGGTTGGTGCTTCAATCTTGTTCCCGTGCCTGTGCATAGTCTAGGCAATAGACCCAGGGTTTGTTGCACCGACAGAAGCCCCCGGGCCTCCCCCGAACGCGCTGCCGAGCATCGTCGGGGTAGGGCCTAATAAGTGCACAGGCGGGGTTGCTGAAGAGGCTGGTCTCTTAAAGCCTTCCTTGCTTCTTCATTAGCCCTGATTTCGGGCCAGTTTCCGGTTTCTCCGCGCGTCGTGCGCAACGTTGTGGAAGAACTTCGATCTTGGCCTGCGGATTCTCCTCGCACCACAATCATGGGCGGGAACTGCCATCCCACCCGCCTCCCGTTCCGCATGCACCTGCCACATGCTCCACATGCATTGGGTGTGGTAGGTGGTGGATGCGGAGGGCACGAGGAGGAGTGCCATGGCCGAAAACTGAGCGATGATGGTTGTAGCAGAAGGTCGGCCTTGACTCTCAGGGCCACAGAGGGTGCAGAGAGGCCGTATTAGAGGAGCGGGGCGGCCATTTCCTATATGAGGAGCCAACCCCCTGCCCCGTCCCCCTATAAAAAGGGCAGGAGTGACGCCTCTCTGCACACACTTCTTCTTCTTCTTCTTCTTCTTCTTCTTCTTCTCCGCAACCCTTCCATTCTAGTCATGGTGAGAGGGCGAGGGCGCGGCGGCGTCCCGGTGGCGGCGACGAGGGCTTCTACTCAACAGCGTATCCACCTCCTCTGGATCCAGTGGCGGTGGAACCCGTCGCAAGGGGAGGGGTAAGGGGATGAGGTTGAGGTCGCCGCGGCACTCGAGGAGGAGGAGGGCGGGGCGGCGCCTTGGCTGCGCCCCCACCGGCGGCTCCTCCCCCGATGGAAGGCCATGTCAGGGACCAACCTCGGGAGTTCATCATCAGGCTATACAAGCCTTTGTGTGGTCATCTTTGCCTCCAACCCCCCTCGCACGGGAGATGGAGCTCGAACAACCACGCGCTTTGAGGTTGCACATGAGGGGCTGTGGGAACGGCGGTATGCGGGTCGATGTCGACTTCCCTGCCCCTCATGTTATGTACCTCCGTCGTGGCTGGAAAACTTCCGCCCGTGCCCACGGCTGCTCGGAGGGGCACGTTCTCTAGTTCAAATTAATAGAGAGTGGCCTGCTCTCCATCAAGATCTTCGGGCGCTCGGGAGGTCGCTTAGGGTGCTGCGCGGAGAGCTCAACCAACGACGAAAGCTCCTCCTCGAGCGAGAGCGACGAGGAGGACAATGACGGCGATGATGACGGTAGCGGGAGGGGGAGCGACGACTCTGACTCTGGCTGATCACCACCCGCACCATCTTCATCAGGCGGCAACACATCCGCATCTCCTTCCCGGCAGCGCGATTTGCCGGGGAGTTGGATGCAGAGGTGAGGATGGTGCTCCCGGGCTCCTCCAGCAGTCTTCCAGCTGGACCCCGGTAGGCTTCCTCTCGGTCTACAGCTCCGTTAGCCCTGCCGTGTCCTGCTGGCCCTGGTGGCGGTGGTCGACGGGGTCGCCTCCGCCGTGCTCTCCATCGAGGCGTTCCCTTGCGCTCCCGTTCCCGTCGGGCTACCTCTCCTGGAGCCCGAGGGTAACGGGCTGGGCTCCCGCCCAGTTGCTCCTTTTGCCCTCCTCACCTTCGACGGCCGTGCCTAGGAGGAGAGGGACAAGAAAGGGCATTACAAAGCACTTATCTTTTTTCAATCTTAAATCTGTAGGCACTTGCCAAATTTTAATTCAAATAATGTAATCTCTCGAGTCCGTGTTTGTGTTCTGTAATGCTTGTACTTGTATCAGCATATTAACAAAAAAGATGAACCTTGCCGGGAACCCGTGCATGTGTATGTCCATGCAGAGGCGAGATGCCTCTTTAATGTAAATAAACGAGTTTTCCCCGGTAGGCTATCCTGCTGGCACCCTTTTTGTCTGCCGGAGAGCCCTGTCTACCGGGTAATAGACAGAGGGACCAGCCCCCCGCCAACTTATTTTTACCAAAGGTCACTGCGACCATCCCGACCGAAGCAACGTTCGAGTTAGGGATGGGAGCACCTAAGTCTCAAAAGAGTGGCGAGGCTTTCTTATGCATAAGTTATAGCTTACAGAACACTAACGGACAGGAGGTAGAACTTATATGCTTGGCTTGCCGGGGATCGCTGTGTCGGGCAATCTCCTCAACTTCTTGTTGAAGCCAAGTTCACGGCAGGAACCTGCAGCTTCATGCAGATGAGAATGAAGCAAGATGCGAACCTATCTATATGCATATGCAAATGCTCATGAAATGCTTATGCAGTGATCTTGGAATGCTTATGCATGCATGCAATCTTGGTCGGGGCCCCCCCACAGCGCTTCTTTATTTTCTCTTGCACAGGGTCATCGCCCTGGCTTTGTACAAGGGGTTACATGCAGCTGAGGCAAGGCCTGTACAAAAGGGTGGCTGCCGGGCAGGGCCCGACAGCCGCGGCTTACGGGTAGAACTTGCGGAGATGCTCAATATTCCATGAGTTTTGCAACTGAGTGCCATCTCTGGTCTCCAGACGGACTGCGCCAGGTCTGGTGACTCGTACTACCCGGTAAGGGACTTCCCACTTTGGTGACAACTTGTTTGTACCCTTGGCGGACTGAACGCGCCTAAGGACAAGGTCACCTTCCTCAAAACACCGGGCGTGAATCCCATGGCTATGATAGCGACACAGGGCTTGCTGGTAGCGTGCAGCACGCGTAGCAGCCCGGAGATGGTTCTCCTCGAGTAGCACAACATCGTCATGCCGGTGTTGATCTTGCATTACTTCATCGTAGGCAAGCACTCGAGGCAACCAGTAAATGAGTTCCATGGGGATAACTGCTTCTTCCCCTAGACCAGGGAGAAGGGAGTCTGCCCTGTAGCTCGGTTTGGTGTCGTTCTGAGGGACCAGAGAACTACCGGCAGCTCCTCGACCCACCGCCTGCTGTGCTTCTGCAGCGTATCAACAGTTCTAGTCTTGAGTCCACGCAACACTTCCGCGTTCGCCCTCTCTGCTTGTCCATTGCTTCGGGGGTGTGCCACAGAGGCAAATGAGTTCTTGCATCCGAGGGCATGAACATATTGCACTAAGGCGCGGCTCATGAACTGGGTGCCGCTGTCGGTGATGATCCTTGCTGGAACTCCAAAACGACACACCAATTCTTTCAAGAACTTGATAGCTGAATGAGCAGTCACCTTTCTCACAACAGTCACTTTCGGCCACTTTGTAAACTTGTCGATGGCAACGAACAAGAATTCAAAGCCCCCGATTGCTCGGGGGAAGGGGCCGAGGATATCGAGCCCCTAGACCGAAAATGGCCATGATAGAGGGATTGTTTGAAGAGCTTGGGTAGGCGGGTGGGTTTTCTTGGAATGGAACTGGCAGGCTTCACACTTGGTGGCTAGCTCGACCGCATCTTGGAGGGCTGTGGGCCAATAGAATCCTTGCCAGAATGCTTTCCCAACGAATGCCCTTGATCCAATGTGGGAGCCACACATGCCTTTGTGTATCTCAGCCAGCAGTCCCTTTCCTTCTTCCCGGCAGACACACTTTAATTTCACATCGTTGGGCCTCCTTTCGTATAGAGTGTCATCGACAAACTGATACATGTTGGCCCTCTGGGCTACTTTTTCAGCTTCATCTTGGTCCCCGGGAAGCTCTCAGGTTTGGAGGAAGTGGACAATGTGCCTTGCCCAAGTTGGAGCCTGGGGCTCGACAACAAGGACTAGCGTCACCTCCTCTACTGCGGGAGCACATGCCTCGTACGCGGGGTCCATAGGCCCGGCTGGAGGGGGTGGTCCAGCAGGCTTCGAGGAGTTTTTTCTGGCAGGCTCTCTGCCAGGAGCGGACGACTCTACCGGGAGAGGCTTACGGTAGTCCAATGATACGTCTCCAACGTATATATAATTTTTGATTGCTCCATGCTATATTATCTTTTGTTTTGGACATTATTGGGACTTATTATTAACTTTAATATTAAATTTGGGACTAACCTATTAACCAGAGGCCCAGCCCAGAATTGCTGTTTTTTGCCTATTTCAGAGTTTCGCAGAAAAAGAATATCAAACGGAGTCCAAACGGAATGAAACCTTCGGGAACGTGATTTTCGGAACGAACATGATCCAGAGGACTTGGACCCTACGTCAAGAAATCAAGCAGGAAGCCACGAGGTAGGGGGCGCGCCTACCCCCAAGCGCGCCCTCCACCCTCGTGGGCCCACGTTGCTCCACCGACGTACTCCTTCCTCCTATATATACCTACGTACCCCCAAACGATTAGATACGGAGCCAAAAACCTAATTCCACCGCCGCAACCTTCTGTACCCACGAGATCCCATCTTGGGGCCTGTTCCGGAGCTCCGCCGGAGGGGGCATCGATCACGGAGGGCTTTTACATCAACACCATAGCCTCTCCGATGAAGTGTGAGTAGTTTACCTCAGACCTTCGGGTCCATAGTTATTAGCTAGATGGCTTCCTCTCTCTTTTTGGATCTCAATACAATGTTCTCCCCCTCTCTTGTGGAGATCTATTCAATGTAATCTTCTTTTGCAGTGTGTTTGTTGAGACCGATGAATTGTGGGTTTATGATCAAGTTTATCTATGAACAATATTTGAATCTTCTGAATTCTTTTATGTATGATTGGTTATCTTTGCAAGTATCTTCGAATTATCAGTTTGGTTTGGCCTATTAGATTGATCTTTCTTGCAATGGGAGAAGTGCTTAGCTTTGGGTTCAATCTTGTGGTGTCCTTTCCCACTGACAGTAGGGGCAGCAAGGCACGTCTTGTATTGTTGCCATCGAGGATAACAAGATGGTTTTTTTTTATCATATTGCATGAATTTATCCCTCTACATCATGTCATCTTGCTTAAAGTGTTACTCTGTTCTTATGAACTTAATACTCTAGATGCATGCTGGATAGCGGTCGATGTGTGGAGTAATAGTAGTAGATGCAGGCAGGAGTCGATCTGCTTGTCTCGGACGTGATGCCTATATACATGATCATACCTAGATATTCTCATAACTATGCTCAATTCTGTCAATTGCTCAACAGTAATTTGTTCACCCACCGTAAAATACTTATGCTCTTGAGAGAAGCCACTAGTGAAACCTATGGCCCCCGGGTCTATCTTCCATCATATTAATCTTCCAACACTTAGTTATTTCCGTTGCTTTTATTTTACTTTGCATCTTTATCATAAAAATACCAAAAATATTATCTTATCATATCTATCAGATCTCACTCTTGTAAGTGACCGTGTAGGGATTGACAACCCCTTATCGCGTTGGTTGCGAGGATTTATTTGTTTGTGTAGGTGCGAGGGACTCGCGCGTAGCCTCATACTGGATTGATACCTTGGTTCTCAAAAACTGAGGGAAATACTTACGCCACTTTGCTGCATCACCCTTTCCTCTTCAAGGGAAAACCAACGCAGTGCTCAAGAGGTAGCAAGAAGGATTTCTGGCGCTGTTGCCAGGGAGGCCTACGCAAAAGTCAACATACCAAGTACCCATCACAAACCCTTATCTCCCGCATTACATTATTTGCCATTTGCCTCTCGTTTTCCTCTCCCCCACTTCACCCTTGCCGTTTTATTCGCCCTTTTTCCGTTCGTCTTTTCGTTTGCCTTGATGTCTTACTTGGCTCGTTTGCTCGTTTGGTTGAAATAGTTGAGTATTTATTCCTAAACAGAGAAGCTAAGATCTATGGATCCTCATCCGCTTGCCAATCTTTTTAAGAGATCCAATTATGATGAACCAATTCCTAGTGATTTGGGTGCACTAGATTATCTTTATAAGGTTTTGCTTGAAATCCGTGAATCTGAAAATTGTGATGAAGTGCTTTATGAAGTGATTCACGATAGATCTTAGAATAAAAAGCATGATTGCAATGATGCTATTATAAATTCTCTTAATATCAATTGTGCTAATATTATGCAAAACCCTAAGCTTGGGGATGCTAGTTTTGCTATGTCTACTACTTGTCGCAATGATCATGATTGGGGTGATTCTTCTTATGATCTTGAAAATTTATTTAAGCCCCATGATGAAAATCAGATTGATAATAGTGTTTACAATAATATTGAAAGTGGGTTTGGAAGAGTGTCAACTTTAGATCCCACATATTTGGAGAATGTTCAATCTTATGAATTTTTTGATAAAAGTGGGTTTAGAGAGGTCATGACTTTAGTTAATGTTAATCCCACTATTTTGGAAGAGTGTCAACTTCACATGCATGTGGATCGTGTTGGGAATATGTTATGTGATAGCTACTTTGTTGAATTTGCCTATGATCCTACATGTAATTATTATGAGAGAGGAAAATATGGTTGTAGAAATTTTCATGTTACTAAATTACCTCTCTTCATGTTGAGATTGCTATCATCACTTTCTTTTTCCTTGCATATGCTAGTTTTTGCTTGCCTTGCAAATTTGTTTGCTTATAATATGCCTATGCATAGGAAGTATCTTAGACTTAGATGTGTTTGTCACGTGTTTTATGATGCTCTCTTTGCGCTTCAATTCTTGTCTTTCATGTGAGCATCCTTAAAATTATCTATGCCTAGCTAAAAGGCTTTAAAGAAAAGCGCTTGTTGCGAGACAACCCAATATTTTTACTTGCTGTTATTCAATAAATATTTGTTCTAGCCTCTGGTTGGATGTGTTTTTATGTTTTAATTAGTGTTTGTGCCAAGTTAAACCTATATGATCTTCTTGGATGGTAGTTATTTGATCTTGCAGAAAATTCCAGAAACTTTTTGTTCACGAAAATAATTGTTAAAATTCACCAGAACGTGATAAAATATTGATTCCAATTTCTGCTGATCAATAAACAAATTTTCTAGGCCGTCCTATTTTGGCTGATTTTTTGGAGTTCCAGAAGTTTGCGTTAGTTACAGATTACTACAGACTGTTCTGTTTTTGACAGATTCTGTTTTTCATGTGTTGTTTGCTTATTTTGATGAATCTATGGCTAGTAAAATAGTTTATAAACCATAGAGAAGTTGGAATACAGTAGGTTTAATACCAATATAAATAAATAATGAGTTCATTACAGTACCTTGAAGTGGTCTTTTGTTTTCTTTCGCTAACGGAGCTCACGAGATTTTCTGCTGAGTTTTGTGTTGTGAAGTTTTCAAGTTTTGGGTGAAAGATTTGATGGATTATGGAACAAGGAGTGGCAAGAGCCTAAGCTTGGGGATGCCCATGGCACCCCCAAGATAATCTAAGGACACCTAAAAGCCAAAGCTTGGGGATGCTCCGGAAGGCATCCCCTCTTTCGTCTACTTCCATCGGTAACTTTACTTGGAGCTATATTTTTATTCACCACATGATATGTGTTTGCCTTGGAGCGTCTTGTATGATTTGAGTCTCTGCTTTTTAGTTTACCACAATCATCCTTGCTGTACACACCTTTTGAGAGAAACACACATGATTCGGAAATTATTAGAATACTCTATGTGCTTCACTTATATCTTTTGAGTTATATAGTTTTTGCTCTAGTACTTCACTTATATCTTTTAGAGCACGGTGGTGGATTTGTTTTATAGAAACTATTGATCTCTCATGCTTCACTTAGATTATTTTGAGAGTCTTAAATAGCATGGTAATTTGCTTAAATAATCCTAATATGCTAGGTATTCAAGAATAGTAAAAACTTTCTTATGAGTGTGTTGAATACTAAGAGAAGTTTGATGCTTGATGATTTTTTGAGACATGGAGGTAGTGATATCAAAGTTGTGCTAGTTGAGTAGTTTTGAATTTGAGAAATACTTGTGTTGAAGTTTGCAAGTCCCGCAGCATGCACGTATGGTAAACGTTATGTAACAAATTTGAAACATGAGGTGTTCTTTGATTGTCCTCCTTATGAGTGGCGGTCGGGGACGAGCGATGGTCTTTTCCTACCAATCTATCCCCCTAGGAGCATGCGCGTAGTGCTTGTTTTTTGATGACTTGTAGATTTTTGCAATAAGTATATGAGTTCTTTATGACTAATGTTGAGTCCATGGATTATACGCACTCTCACCTTTCCATCATTGCTAGCCTCTTCGGTACCGTGCATTGCCCTTTCTCAAATTGAGAGTTGGTGCAAACTTCGCCGGTGCATCCAAACCCCGTGATATGATACGCTCTTTCACACATAAACCTCCTTATATCTTCCTCAAAACAGCCACCATACCTACCTATTATGGCATTTCCATAGTCATTCCGAGATATATTGCCATGCAACTTTCCACCATCCCATTTATCATGACACGTTCATCATTGTCATATTGCTTTGCATGATCATGTAGTTGACATAGTATTTGTGGCAAAGCCACCGTTCATAATTCTTTCATACATGTCACTCTTGGTTCATTGCATATCCCGGTACACCGCCGGAGGCATTCATATAGAGTCATACTTTGTTCTAGTATCGAGTTGTAATCATTGAGTTGTAAATAAATAGAAGTGTGATGATCATCATTTTTCTAGAGCATTGTCCCAAGTGAGGGATAAAAAAAAGAGAAAGGCCATAAAAAAAGAGAAGCCCCAAAAAAATGAGAGAAAAAGAGAGAAGGGACAATGTTACTATCCTTTTACCACACTTGTGCTTCAAAGTAGCACCATGATCTTCATAATAGAAAGTCTCTTGTTTTGTCACTTTCATATACTAGTGGGCATTTTTTCATTATAAAACTTGGCTTGATATTCCAACAATGGGCCTCCTCAAGGGCCCTAGGTCTTCGTGAGCAGGCAAGTTGGATGCACACCCACTTAGTTTCTTTTGTTGAGCTTTCATATATTTATAGCTCTAGTGCATCCGTTGCATGGCAATCCCTACTCCTTGCATTAACGTCAATCGATGGGCATCTCCATAGCTCATTGATTAGCCTTGTTGATGTGAGACTTTCTCCTTTTTTGTCTTCTCCACATAACCCCCATCATCATATTCTATTCCACCCATAGTGCTATGTCCATGGCTCACGCTCATGTATTGCGTGAAGGTTGAAAAAGTTTGAGATTACTAAAGTATGAAACAATTGCTTGGCTTGTCATCGGGGTTGTGCATGATGAGAGCATTCTTGTGTGATGAAAATGGAGCATGACTAAACTATATGATTTTGTAGGGATGAACTTTCTTTGGCCATGTTATTTTGAGAGGACATAATTGCTTAGTTAGTATGCTTGAAGTATTATTATTTTTATGTCAATATTGAACTTTTATCTTGAATCTTTCGGATCTGAATATTCATACCACAGTTAAGAAGAATTACATTGAAATTATGCCAAGTAGCATTCCACATCAAAAATTCTGTTTTTATCATTTACCTACTCGAGGACGAGCAGGAATTAAGCTTGGGGATGCTTGATACGTCTCCAACGTATCTATAATTTTTGATTGCTCCATGCTATATTATCTTCTGTTTTGGACATTATTGGGCTTTATTATTCACTTTTATATTATTTTTGGGACTAACGTATTAACCGGAGGCCCAGCCCAGAATTGCAGTTTTTTGCCTATTTCAGAGTTTTGTAGAAAAAGAATATCAAACGGAGTCCAAACGGAATGAAACCCTCGGGAATGTGATTTTCGGAACAAACATGATCCAGAGGACTTGGACCCTACGTCAAGAAATCAAGCAGGAAGCCACGAGGTACGGGGGCGCGCCTACCCCCCAGGCGCGCCCTCCACCCTCGTGGGCCCCACGTTGCTCCATCGACGTACTCCTTCCTCATATATATACCTATGTACCCCCAAATGATCAGATACGGAGCCAAAAACCTAATTCCATCGCCGCAACCTTTTGTACCCACGAGATCCCATCTTGGGGCCTGTTCCGGAGCTCCGCCGGAGGGGGCATCGATCACGGAGGGCTTCTACATCAACACCATAGCCTCTCCGATGAAGTGTGAGTAGTTTACCTCAGACCTTCGGGTCCATAGTTATTAGCTAGATCGCTTCCTCTCTCTTTTTGGATCTCAATACAATGTTCTCCCCCTCTCTTGTGGAGATCTATTCGATGTAATCTTCTTTTGCGGTGTGTTTGTTGAGACCGATGAATTGTGGGTTTATGACCAAGTTTATCTATGAACAATATTTGAATCTTCTGATTTTTTTATGTATGATTGGTTATCTTTGCAAGTCTCTTCCAATTATCAGTTTGGTTTGGCCTACTAGATTGATCTTTCTTGCAATGGGAGAAGTGCTTAGCTTTGGGTTCAATCTTGCGGTGTCCTTTCCCACTGACAGTAGGGGTAGCAAGGCACGTATTGTATTGTTGCCATCGAGGATAACAAGATGGGGTTTTTATCATATTGCATGAATTTATCCCTCTACATCATGTCATCTTGCTTAAAGCGTTACTCTGTTCTTATGAACTTAATACTCTGGATGCATGCTGGATAGCGGTCGATGTGTGGAGTAATAGTAGTAGATGCAGGCAGGAGTCGATCTGCTTGTCTCGGACGTGATGCCTATATACATGATCATACCTAGATATTCTCATAACTATGCTCAATTCTGTCAATTGCTCAACAGTAATTTGTTCACCCACCGTAAAATACTTATGCTCTTGAGAGAAGCCACTAGTGAAACCTATGGCCCCCGGGTCTATCTTCCATCATATTAATCTTCCAACACTTAGTTATTTCCGTTGCTTTTATTTTACTTTACATCTTTATCATAAAAATACCAAAAATATTATCTTATCATATCTATCAGATCTCACTCTCGTAAGTGACCGTGTAGGGATTGACAACCCCTTATCGCGTTGGTTGCGAGGATTTATTTGTTTGTGTAGGTGCGAGGGACTCGCGCGTAGCCTCCTACTGGATTGATACCTTGGTTCTCAAAAACTGAGGGAAATACTTATGCTACTTTGCCGCATCACCCTTTCCTCTTCAAGGGAAAACCAACGTAGTGCTCAAGAGGTAGCATCCAACTTTCTCCTTTTCCGGGCCATTGTCGCTGGGGATACGGAGGGCTGAGTGAGATGGAGAACAAAAGTCCCTGGTTCCACAGGAAGCTTCTGCGCAACACACTTTGACAGATGATCAGCTATACTGTTTTTCGCACGGGGTACGTGCTCTGTTTGCAATCCGTCAAAGTGCTCCTCCAATCTCCTCACTTCCTCGACGTATGCCTCCATAAATGGACTTTGATAATCCTTATTGACTTGTCCCACCACAAGCTATGAATCTCCTCGAACGATCAACTTCTTAATTCCCAATTTAGCCGCAATCCTGAGCCCGGCAAGAAGCCCTTCATACTCAGCTGTATTGTTGGTTGCTTCATCCCGGGCAAAATGCATTTGGACGACGTACTTCAAGTGCTCCCCGGAGGGGGCGACAAGAAGCACGCTGGCTCCTGCACCTTGTAGGGAAAAAGCACCATCAAAATACATAATCCATTCTTGGGGCGATTCCTTGCCAGGGATAACTGTCTCTGTCACTTCCTGATCAGGGGTTGGCGTCTATTCTACAATAAACTCTGCCAATGCCCTGCTCTGAATAGTTGATGTGCTTTCAAACTTCAAACCAAAGCTGGATAACTCCAAAGCCCACTCCACTATTCTGCCGGTAGCCTCAGGGTTTTGGAGTATCCTTTGCAATGGAAAACGAGTAACAAGCGTGATCTCATGGGCTTGGAAGTAGTGGCGAAGTTTCCTTGAGGCCATAATGATACCAAAGATCAACTTCTGCACGCCGGAGTACCACGATCTAGCCCCCTGTAACAAGGAGCTGACGAAGTACACTGGGCGCTGCACCACTTTCTTCCTTGCCGCGTCCTTGGGGTTGCTCTCGTTGCCGTGCTCATTGCTATCCTGATCCTTCTCTGGTTCTGCCGATCTCTGCTCACTTTCTGCCTCATCCACTTCTCGCTGCGCTACCAAGGCCGCACTAACCACTTGGTTGGTTGCCACCAAGTATAGCAGCAACGGCTCCTGGGGTTTGGGGAGCAACCAAGGTAGGCACAGAGGACAAGTAGGCCTTCAACTCTTGCAAAGCTGGATCTGCTTCTGGGGTCCACTTCATAGGACTTGCCTTCTTCAAAATTTTGAAGAACGGCAGGGCGCGCTCGATAGACTTGGAAATGAATCTGCTTAGTGCGGCAACGCATCCTGTCAGACGCCTCACATCCTTAACTGTCCTTGGCGCTTGGATCTGCTCGATGGCCTTGATCTTGTCAGGGTTGGCCTCGATCCCGCGATGGGATACAAATAACCCGAGCAACTTGCCGGAGTGAACAACAAATACACACTTCTCCGGGTTGAGCTTCAGATTGATCTTGCGCAGATTAGCAAATGTCTCCTCCAAATCTTGAATAAGGGTGGCCTTATCCTTGGTCTTGACCACAATATCATCCATATAGGCTTCTATATTTCTGTGCAACTGTGGCTCAAAACCAATCTGGACTACCCTTGCAAAAGTGGACCCAACACTCTTTAATCTGAATGGCATGCGGACAAAGCAGTATGTACCACATGGAGTGATGAACGACGTCTTCTGTTCATCTTCCTTGGACATGAAGATTTTGTGATACCCAGAGTATGCGTCCAGAAAGGAGAGAAAATCACAACCTGAAGTGGAATCCACAATCTGGCCAATACGTGGCAAGGGAAACGGGTCTTTCGGGTAAGCCTTGTTGAGATCTGTGAAATCTATGCAAAGCCTCCACTTCCCGTTAGCCTTCTGGACTACCACTGGATTTGCCAACCATGTGGGCTGCAGCACTCCTCTGACCAAACCAGCTGCCTCAAGTTTCTCGATCTCTTCCGCAATGAACTGCTGCCTCTCCAAGGCCTGCTTCCGGACTTTCTGCTTGAAAGATCGGGCATGTGGGCAAATAGCAAGGTGGTGCTCGATAACCTCCCTGGGAACACCGGGGATATCATATGGTTGCAAGGCAAACACATCGATATTCGCCCGCAGGAAGGCAACGAGCGCACTTTCCTATTTGTCATTGAGGGTGGCGCTGATAGTGAAAGTACCATCAACGCGAGCCAGCCCTGCCGGGACCTTCTTCACTTGGGGTGCGGCGACCTTGGATCTCTTGCTGTTAGAACACTCCGGCACATCGTCAACGGGTGTCGTGCACTCGGTGGGGGCACGCTTCCTGGACTCTTTGTCGGAGTCCCTACAATATCTCTTCTTTCCTTTACTTTCCTTAGCGGGAGCTGCCGCTGCCGCTGCCTCTACTGCGACCGCGTCCCGGTACATCTTGTCCACACAAATGATTGCATCCTTCTCATCTAATGGGATGGTGATGACTCCCAGTGGCCCAGGCATCTTCAAGGTGTTGTAGGCATAGTGGGATGCCGCCATGAACTTGGCCAGGGCTGGGCGTCCAGGAATCCCATTGTATGGCTGGGGGAGCAACCACATCAAACACAATCCTCTCAGTCCGGTAGTTCAGTTCTCCCCCAAACGTTACTGGCAACGTGATCTTTCCCTTAGGATGGCTCCTGCCGGGATTAACTCCTTGAAACGTGCCGGTAACCTCTAGCTCTTCCTCTCCTATCTGAAGCTTCCTGATAACTGCTGGGGAAATTAGATTCAACCAGGCCCTGCCGTCCACCAGCATCTTTGTGACCTTGAGGTTGCGAATTGTTGGGGAAACCAACAATGGCAAACACCCTACCACAGTGGTATAGCTAGGATGATCCTCCTCGTCAAAGATGATGGGCGTGCGGGACCATTTGAGCGGCCTCCGGGCCTTTGGCGCTGGTTCCATAGCATTGATTTCTCGTGCCCATCGCTTGAGCTGGTGGTGAGAAGTGTGCCGAGATGCACCTCCGTCAATGCACAGGGCGTCTGTGGCCTTCTGAAACTCCTGCTCACTGGTTTCCTCTTCATCCCTCCATCACTCCCATCATCACAGGCTTCCTTCTCTCGACCTCTAGCGGTCTTTCCTTGGTCCCGAAAGGGTTTGCCGGGACGATTTACTTCACCGCCTCGGCCCTTACCGCCAGCAACATTCTAAGCTTTTTCCTTATCACGCTTCTCATACTCTGCTTTCTGTCTCTTAACAAGCTGCTCAACCTGATAACACTCTTGAAGGTCATGCCCCTTGGTCCGATGAATCTTGACGTACGACCCATCACCTTTCCCGGCTTTCTCGGCAGCAGCGGCTTCCCGGCAGTCAGTGCACACGGTAGCTTCCTTGCTGGGGGCTGATAACCCACAAGATCAATTGTAGCCTCTTTCGATAAGTAAGAGTGTCGAACCCAATGAGGAGCTAAAGGTAGAACAAATATTCCCTCAAGTTCTATCGACCACCAATACAACTCTACGCACGCTTGACGTTCGCTTTATCTAGAACAAGTATGAAACTAGAAGTACTTTGTAGGTGTTTTTGGATAGGTTTGCAAGAAGATAAAGAGCGCGTAAATAAAAAGTAGGGGCTGTTTAAGTAAAGACACAACTAAATTAGTTTTAGTAGAGAGAGCTTTTTGTTACGAGAAAGTTATTTGTCCCTAGGCAATCGATAACTAGACCGGTAATCATTATTGCAATTTTATTTGAGGGAGAGGCATAAGCTAACATACTTTCTCTACTTGGATCATATGCATTTATGATTGGAACTCTAGCAAGCATCCGCAACTACTAAAGATCATTAAGGTAAAACCCAACCATAGCATTAAAGCATCAAGTCCTCTTTATCCCATACGCAACAACCCCCTTACTCGGGTTTGTGTTTCAATCACTCACGCAACCCACTATAAGCGAATCATGAACGTATTGCAACACACTACAGCGGGAATCCCTCACGCTTGCGCGACACGGAGTGCACCATAGGACAACACCAATAATAAAACATGCAACTCAAACCAATCTTGATCATCAAATAACCCATAGGACAAAACGGATCTACTCAAACATCATAGGATAGCCATACATCATTGGGAAATAATATATAGCGTTGATCACCATGTTTAAGTAGAGATTACAGCGGGTAAGAGAGAGGTTACACCGCTGCATAGAGGGGGGAAGAGTTGGTGATGATGGCGGTGAAGTTGTTGGTGAAGATTGCGGTGATGATGATGGCCCCCGGTGGCACTCCGGCGCCACCGGAAGCGAAGGGGAGAGAGCCCCCCTCCTTCTTCTTCTTCCTTGACCTCCTCCCTAGATGGGAGAAGGGTTTCCCCTATGGTCCTTGGTCTCCATGGCATGGGAGGGGCGAGAGCCCCTCCGAGATTGGATCTGTTTCTCTGTCTCTCTCTGTTTCTGCGTTCCGGTCTGCTGCCATTTCACCGTTTCTTTTATATCCGGAGATCCGTAACTCTGATTGGGTTGAATCTTTCGCCCATATTTTTCTCATAAAATTATCTTTCTTGCATCAAAAGAAGAGCGTCAACCGCCTTACGGGGTGCCCACGAGGGTCCAGGGCACGCCTGCCCCCCTGGGGCGCGCCCCCTGCCTCATGGCCCCCTCGGGCACCGTCTCGCGTTGATTTTACTTCCCAAAAATCATAAATATTCCAAAATAATTCTCCGTCTGTTTTTATCCCATTTGGACTCCGTTTGATATTGGGTTTCTGTGAAACATAAACATGCAACAAACAGGAACTGGCACTGGGCACTGGATCAATATGTTAGTCCCAAAAATAGTATAAAAAGTTGCCAAAAGTATATGAAAGTTGTAGAATATTGGCATGGAACAATCAAAAATTATAGATACGACGGAGACATATCAGCATCCCCAAGCTTAATTCCTGCTCGTCCTTGAGTAGGTAAATGATAAAAAAGATAATTTTTGATGTGGAATGCTACCTAGCATAATCTTGATCATGTATCTAATCATTGCATGAATATTAAGATACGAGTGATTCAAAGCAATAGTCTATCATTTGACATGAAAACAATAATACTTCAAGCCTACTAATAAAGCAATCATGTCTTTTCAAAATAACATGGCCAAAGAAAGTTATCCCTACAAAATCATATAGTCTGGCTATGCTCCATCTTCACCACACAAAATATTCACATCATGCACAACCCCGATGACAAGCCGAGCAATTGGTTCATACTTTTTAACGCGCTTCAGCTTTTTCAACCCTCACGCAATACATGAGCGTGAGCCATGGACATAGCACTATGGGTGGAATAGAATATTATGATGGAGGTTGTGTGGGGAAGACAAAAAAGGAGAAAGTCTCATATCGACGCGGCTAATCAACGGGCTATGGAGATGCCCATCAATTGATGTCAATATGAGGAGTAGGGATTGCCATGCAACGGATGCACTAGAGCTATAAGTATATGAAAGCTCAAACTGAAACTAAGTGGGTGTGCATCCAACTTGCTTGCTCATGAAGACCTAGGGCATTTGAGGAAGCCCATCGTTGGAATATACAAGCCAAGTTCTATAATGAAAATTCCCACTAGTATATGAAAGTGATAACTCAAGAGACTCTCTATATGAAGAACATGGTGCTACTCTGAAGCACAAGTGTGGTAAAAGGATAGTAACATTGCCCCTTGTAGCGATCAGACCTCAAATGGCCTGTGCTGCTGTGCACCAGTGTCATCCCTGGATCAGTAATGCTGACACGCACAGTACAAATGGAGGATTTATAACAGAGTAGCAATCACACACTTATTACATCGGATATCTCCATAGAGACTAAGTATAATAAACATGGCTTAAGGCCATCTAATAACGATAACAGCGGAAGACTTGGAAGATAAGTGAGTCCATCAACTCCAGCGGCATCACTGAGTATAAGACCACGACCTAAGGCACCTTACTCGTCGTCTGAAAAGTCTGCAACATGAAACGTTGCAGCCCGAAACGGGTCAGCACATGGAATATGCTGGCAATGTAACACATAGAGAATAGTGAACAATAATAATGCTATACTATATGCATATATGGCTGGTGGAAAGCTCTATGGTTACAGTTTTGCGAAAAGCCAATTTTATCCTACTTCAAAGGAATAAATTTTATTTAACTATCATGGTGGTTGTGAAACATTGAGATGGTTGACAACATCTCAATCCCAATTAAAAAGTCATCAATAACCCAACAAAATTAATTAGAAGTAACATAGTGTTGAGATTCACATGATAATCCAAGTACTAGATACTCAAGTTGTCCATAACCGGGGACACGGCTAATCATGATCAGTTTGTACACTCTGCAGAGGTTTGTGCACTTTTTCCCACAAGACTTGATCTCCTCCGTTGGATTACTCGCACTACATGGTGTTTGAGTAACGGATGACCAAGACACAGTCTTTCAGAAGTGTTTGCACCTTACGTATGGGTAGACCGTTACACCTACTTTCCCCTACATCTGCTAGTCTACCACTGTAAGAGTTCACACAACTTAGTCAACTATGCTAGAGCCCATAATAGCTTGCGGCTGCACACGGAAGTTTCTAGCATGAAAAATCTCATGATCCCTTTGAACCTGGGTGGCGGTCCAAAAGAAAAACAGGCAATCCTGGAATACCCAGGTACCTCAATCCACCCAGATGTGAGTTTAAGTTGCCACCTTAAGTAAACCATTAATTAATAATCTCACATCTGTCATGAATTTCACTCAAACCCAATCCACGTCTACGAGCATAGCATGGCAATAATAAAAGCAACGTAGAAGTAACTCCCAAGGGTTTGATAGAAAAACAGGTAATAGGTACTACCTCAACTACTTCCCAATACCCACAATTTATTAGATCCTAATCATGCAATGTGTTTGAAGGAATAGATCTAATGCAATAAAACTGGGTATGAACGGGGTATGATCAAAGTGTTACTTGCCTTGCTGATGATCCGCAAAACCTAGCGATTCGAAGTAACAAGCGGCACACTCCGGGTACTCTATCGCAAACAAACAAGCATACAATCAGTACTCAACTAATGCACAGGTAAAACTCGAATGAAAGATCCAACCAGAAAGTTCAACTTAAGAACTCCGGTTTGCAAAAAGAATCAACTCGAAAGAAACAACGAAAGTCAAACGGCGGAAGAAAGAAACTTCGTTTGCTAATCTGGATCTAGGTCAAATTTTACTGTAGCAAAAACTTGTTTGAGTAGGTTAAACGGAAAGAGAATTTCGAGACGAAACTCTAGGCGCTTGAATCACCTGATTCCGATAAACGAGCGAGAAGTTAAACAGAAACGAAGATTCGATCAGAAATCGAATCTGAGAAAATAACGAGAAAAATCCGACGAAAAAGAAAAACGGACGAACGGTTAAATAACGGACGTTCGTTAACAGAGAAAAAACCGATGAACGCGTTCGTTAAAACGAACAGTTCGGTGAACGCTCGTAAAATAAGAAAACCGAAAAAAAAACCGATCTAGGGTTTTTTTTTAAACGAAGGTTTTTTTTTTTAAAAAACCGGTCAACGGGGCGAGATCTACCTCGTCGGGGTAGAGCTCCGGCGGGGCTCCGGCTAGCTCCGGCGAGGCGGCGGGGCTCGGGCTCGGGGGCAGCGGGGTGCGGCGGCACAAGGCGGCGGCGGCGGCGGCGCAGGTGCGGGCGGCGGGGTGCGGCGGCGGGTGCGGCGGCGGCGGTGAGAGGGAAGAGGCGAGGGGGGGGTATATATATAAGAGGGGGGGGGGTGCTTGGAGGAGGGGCAAAGGCGGCGGCGGGCGGCGTGTCCGAGCCGGACTCCGGCGGCAGCGGGCGGCGTGCTGCGCGAGGAGACGACGGGCGGCGCGGGCCGTCGGCTGGGCCTTTGGCCCAGTCGGCGCGGGCGTTTCTTTCTTTTTTTAAAAAAAAAAGTTCCGCGAAGAAAAATGCGTAGAAAAATAAATAAAAATCAGAAAAATATGAAATAAATTTTCCCCGTCTAGTTAGAAAATCTAGAATAGGGTGAACATTTTTAAAATCAAAAATAAACATTCTGAAAACATGCAAAAAAATTTAAATGCAATAAAAATTGCAAATAAATTCCAATAAATTCCAAATAATGATTTTAACATTTTTCCTCCAATATTTCAATTGTTTTGGAGAAGTCATATTTTCTCCTCTCGTATATTTTAAGAATGAAATATTTTTCCGGAGAGAAAATAATTAAAATCAAAATCCTCGTCTGAAAAATCAAAAAGAAAATTCGAGAAAATCCCCAACTCTCTCCGAGGGTCCTTGAGTTGCTTAGGATTTATCGAGGATTTGTGAAAATGCAATAAAACATGATATGCAATGATGATCTATGTATAACATTCCAAATTGAAAATTTGGGATGTTACAAACCTACCCCCCTTAAGATGAATCTCGCCCTCGAGATTCGGGTTGGCTAGAAAACAGGTGGGAGTGGTTTTTCCGTAGATCTTCCTCTCGCTCCCAGGTGGCCTCATCTTCTGTGTGGTGACTCCACTGAACTTTGCAAAACTTGATGACCTTGCTGCGGGTAACTCGGCTGGCATACTCGAGAATCTTAACTGGTTTCTCCTCATAAGTCAAATCACTTTCCAACTGAATCGCTTCCAGTGGCACAGTATCTCTCAGTGGTATCTCAGCCATCTCTGTGTGGCACTTCTTCAACTGCGAAACATGAAATACATCATGTACTTCAGACAATCCTTCGGGCAATTCCAGCTTGTAAGCAACTTCTCCCATACGTTCCAACACTCTGTATGGTCCGATAAAACGAGGCGCTAACTTTCCCTTAACTCCAAAGCGCTTCACTCCTCGAAGGGGTGATACTCGAAGATACACTCGGTCTCCGACTTCGTGAACTGTCTCCTTTCGTTTAGAATCAGCATAACTCTTCTGCCTGGACTGGGCTACCTTGAGCCTATCGCGAATCAACCTTACTTTCTGTTCAGACTCCTTAATCAAATCTGGTCCAAACAACTGACGGTCTCCAACTTCGTCCCATAGCAACGGTGTTCTACACCTCCTTCCGTACAAAGCTTCGAAAGGGGCCATCTTCAAACTGGTTTGATAACTGTTGTTATATGAAAACTCCGCATATGGCAAATTGTCGTCCCAACTAGATCCATAATCTAGTGCACATGCTCTCAACATGTCCTCCAAAATCTGGTTGACTCTCTCTCGGTCTGTCCATCTGTCTGTGGGTGAAATGCTGTACTAAATTCCAACCTGGTTCCCAATGTTTCATGTAACTGCTTCCAAAACTTCGAGGTAAATTGGGTTCCTCTGTCTGATACAATGGTCCTCGGAACTCCATGCAAACATACGATCCTGGTCATGTATATCTTTGCCAACTTAGCACTGGTGTAAGTGGTCTTTACTGGAATGAAATGAGCCACTTTCGTCAAACGGTCGACTACAACCCCTATCGAGTCATAGCCTGAACGAGTCCTTGGTAATCCCGTGCTTCCAAAACTTCGAGGTAAATTGGGTTCCTCTGTCTGATACAATGGTCCTCGGAACTCCATGCAAACATACGATCCTGGTCATGTATATCTTTGCCAACTTAGCACTGGTGTAAGTGGTCTTTACTGGAATGAAATGAGCCACTTTCGTCAAACGGTCGACTACAACCCCTATCGAGTCATAGCCTGAACGAGTCCTTGGTAATCCTGTGATAAAATCCATGCCTATTTTATCCCACTTCCATTCGGGTATCGGCAATGGTTGCAGCAATCCTGCTGGCTTCTGATGCTCTGCCTTTACTCTCTGACATACATCACAAACTGCTACATACTCCGCAATATCCTTCTTCATTCCGGTCCACCAGAAAGTGTTCTTCAAATCCAAATACATCTTGGTATTCCCTGGGTGAATCAAGTACGGTGAATCATGGGCTTCCTGCAAAATCAACTTCCTAATCTCCGGATCATTTGGCACATATATGCGGTCTTTGAACCATAAGGTATCGTGCTCATCCTCACGAAATCCCTTGGCTTTTCCTTTGCTCATCTTCTCCTTTATCTCTTTAATCTTCTTGTCTGACTTGTGAGCTTCTCTGATCCTTTCCATCAAGGTAGACTGAATCTTCAATGTCGCTAAATAGCCTCTCGGGACTATCTCCAAACATAGCTCGCGTAGGTCCTCGGCTAACTCCTGAGGTAACTCTCCTGTCATGAGGGTGCTGATATGACTCTTGCGGCTCAACGCGTCTGCTACTACGTTAGCCTTTCCGGGGTGATAATGCAATCTCATATCATAATCCTTGATGAGCTCCAACCATCTCCTCTATCTGAGGTTTAACTCCTTCTGCGTGAAAATGTACTTCAAACTCTTGTGATCCGTGTACACCTCACAATGGTTCCCGATGAGAAAATGTCTCCATGTCTTCAATGCATGCACCACGGCTGCTAATTCCAAATCATGCGTAGCATAATTCTTCTCATGGGGTTTAAGTTGTCGTGAAGCATACAAAACAACTCTTCCTTCCTGCATAAGCACTGCTCCAAGTCCTCGACGAGAAGCGTCGCAATAAACTTCATAGTCCTTGCGTTGATCTGGCAGAATCAACACTGGTGATGTAACCAATTGTTTCTTCAACTCTTGGAAACTAGCTTCACATTCCTCAGTCCAATTGAATTTGGTGTACTTCTTCAATAGCTCAGTCATGGGCTTAGCAATCTTCGAGAAATTCTCGATGAATCTCCGGTAGTATCCTGCAAGTCCAAGAAAACTCCGGATTTCTCCAACTGTCGTGGGTGATTCCCAACTTGTCACTGTGTCAACCTTGGCAGGGTCTACTGCTATTCCTTCTCCGGAAATAACATGTCCAAGGAATCCAACTTCCTTCAACCAAAACTCACATTTGCTGAACTTGGCATATAACTGATGTTCTCTGAGCTTCTCAAGTACCAATCGCAAATGCTCCTCATGCTCTTCCTCATCCTTGGAAAAGATTAAAATATCATCAATGAATACCACGACGAACTTATCCAAAAACTCCATAAATACTTTGTTCATCAGGTTCATGAAATAGGCAGGTGCGTTAGTCAGTCCAAATGACATAACGGTATACTCATACAATCCATATCTGGTGGTAAATGCCGTCTTGGGTATATCCTGCTCTCGAATCTTTAACTGATGGTATCCTGATCGTAGATCGATCTTGGAAAATACTTTAGCTCCTTGCAGGCGGTCAAACAAATCATTTATCATTGGCAGTGGGTACTTGTTTTTGATGGTCACTTCATTCAATCCTCGGTAATCAACAACCATCCTTAGTGATCCATCTTTCTTCTCCACTAGAAGTACTGGTGATCCCCAAGGTGACGAACTTGGGCGAATATAGCCTTTATCCAGTAACTCCTTGATCTGCTTCTTAATTTCTTCCAAATCCTTAGCGGGCATCCTGTACGGTCTCTTAGATATTGGCCCGGTGCCTGGCAAAAGTTCAATCAAGAACTCAATGTCTCTATCTGGTGGCATGCCTGGCAACTCTTCTGGAAATACATCCGGATAATCCTTCACCACTGGTACTTCCTCCTGTACAACTCCTGATAAGGAATTCACTTGAGTCCTCTTCGGCATATGCCTGGATACATACTTGATCCGTTTTCCTTCTGGGGTGGTAAGCAAAATCGTCTTGCTGGCACAATCGATGTTTCCTCCATACAACGATAGCCAATCCATTCCCAGAATCACATCCAAACCTTGCGATTCCAAAACAATGAGGTCTGAGGGGAAAACATGCCTACCAATGGCCAATGGTATCTGAAAACATCCTTGGGTGGCCATATACTCTGCTCCTGGCGAGGTTACTAACATAGGGTTTCTGAGAACTTTGGTGGACATCTTAAACTTATTCACGAATCCCCTTGATATGTATGAATGCGATGCACCAGTATCGAAAAGAACAGTTGCAGTAAATGACTTAACCAAAAACTTACCTATTACTGCATCAGGCTGAGCTTCAATCTCCTCCACGCTCACGTGGTTCACATGTCCTTTGTTGAACGGGTTCGGCTTCTTCCCAGAGCTTCCATTGCCATTTCCATTTTGGGCTTCGGGACATTCGTTGGCATAATGTCCATTCTTCTGGCACTTAAAACAAGTGACTTGGCTCAGGTCCCTCTTGGCTGGGGTAGATGGGTTGGTGCGGTTCTGTCCGTTGCTTCCTCCATTCCCACTACCATTCTTGGAGCCATTATGGTTGTGCGAACTACCTCCTCCATGGGTATGCTGAAACTGTCCTCCCGGCTTCGGGGTAAAACGTGGCTTCTGCTGGGCTCCAGAGTTATACTTCCCTTGTCCATACTTCCTCTTACGGTTTTCAATCTGCTGTTGCTTCCCTTCAATCATGAGAGCTCTATCTACCAGCTCCTGGTAGTTGTTGAAGGTTGCTATCATCAACTGCATACTCAGCTCGTCATTCAGTCCTTCCAGAAACTTTTCCTGCTTGGCTGCATCTGTAGCAACGTCATCTGCTGCATAACGTGCTAGCTTACTGAATTCCTCCACATACTGGCCTACGGTGCGTCCTCCTTGGCGTAGGTTACGAAACTCACGCTTCTTCATAGCCATAGCTCCTGCTGAAACATGAGCTGTACGGAAAGCTTGCTGAAACTGGTCCCATGTGACAGTGTCAATAGGGTGCGTGGCTGTGTAATTCTCCCACCATGATGCTGCGGGTCCATCAAGCTGATGTGCGGCGAAACGCACTCTTTCCGCATCTGTGCATCCTGCAGTGGTCAACTCCCTTCCAACTTTGCGGAGCCAATCATCTGCTACAATTGGCTCGGTGCTACTGGAAAACACCGGCGGGTTTAGCCTTAAGAAACGGGCTAGGTGATCAACAGGTGGTGGTGGCGGTGGGTTGTTGTTGTTGTTGTTGCCTTGGTTCTGAACTAACACTTGCATCAGGGCATTCTGTTGCTGAATCAACTGGGTGATCTCTGGCGGGAAAACAAATCCGGTGTCGCGTCTCGGAGGCATCTGATGGGTTTAGAAAAGATGAGAATTAAGAATAGAATGAGGTCTAGAGAGAAAACACTACCCATATGCTCATGAGACAAATTCAATCAATATCACTCAATCAATCCAAACAAGACAAAACAATCGATCTAACTAGCGTTACAAAGTGCTTGAACTATAGTACTGAATGGAGGTAAAACTACTACTGGTATGGTGGTCTACTAAAAATTCTGATCCGTTGAAGACTCCATGATGTCTGCTCCAGCTTCATCAATCCATTCGTCTTCACTTGGTTCCGAGTCGGTGTCGTCGATGATGATGTAGTTATCCGGACAAGTGCATTCGTCGACTTCTGCTTCTGGTACTGGATTTCCCACGGATGCTCCAATCTTCTTCTCCAAATCGTCAATTTTCCCGACAAGTGCGTTGATTTCCTCCAAATAATCTTCGCGTGTAGTCTTGAGTTCTTCTTGGAGTTCCTTGATCTTCGTAAATGCCTTCTTTAGTTCTTCCTTGTCCATGCACATCTGGTTCTCCTGGCGACGAATATGTTGGTTCTGTTCCTGGATGAAAGCTGCAATTGATCCATCCTTCTTGGTCTTGATCATCTCCCATTGCGCGTCTCGACGTCCACAAATTTGATAAATCGTATCCTTAAGCTCCTGGTGGTAGACTTCTCCAATGCGTCCCATGGCGATATGTGCGGCCATGCTCTTCCCTAAACTCCAAGTTGGTGCTTCGAAAACCAATCTTATGGGTTCCGTAATTGGCGCAAACGTCCTTCCTGGAATGATAACTTGAATCTTCCAGCTCTCCTCTTCTGGTAAGGTAGCGTTGCAGGTTCCGGTGACGCTTGGTATTCCTATGTTCAAGTACTTGGTGACTTCCTTCAAGTGTCGTCCAAACGGCGTGTCTTCATCTGGTTGCATGAACTTGCTCCTTGCATTCGCCATTCCTAAAAGAGTAGAAAGTGGAGAGGAGTCAGAAATGAGAAGAGAGAAGTTTTCTAGGGCTTAAGCTTAGTGGTCGTGTCCTATAGTCAGCGTGTGCTCTGATACCAACTTTGTAGCGACCAGACCTCAAATGGCCTGTGCTGCTGTGCACCAGTGTCATCCCTGGATCAGTAATGCTGACACGCACAGTACAAATGGAGGATTTATAACAGAGTAGCAATCACACACTTATTACATCGGATATCTCCATAGAGACTAAGTATAATAAACATGGCTTAAGGCCATCTAATAACGATAACAGCGGAAGACTTGGAAGATAAGTGAGTCCATCAACTCCAGCGGCATCACTGAGTATAAGACCACGACCTAAGGCACCTTACTCGTCGTCTGAAAAGTCTGCAACATGAAACGTTGCAGCCCGAAACGGGTCAGCACATGGAATATGCTGGCAATGTAACACATAGAGAATATGAACAATAATAATGCTATACTACATGCATATATGGCTGGTGGAAAGCTCTATGGTTACAGTTTTGCGAAAAGCCAATTTTATCCTACTTCAAAGGAATAAATTTTATTTAACTATCATGGTGGTTGTGAAACATTGAGATGGTTGACAGCATCTCAATCCCAATTAAAAAGTCATCAATAACCCAACAAAATTAATTAGAAGTAACATAGTGTTGAGATTCACATGATAATCCAAGTACTAGATACTCAAGTTGTCCATAACCGGGGACACGGCTAATCATGATCAGTTTGTACACTCTGCAGAGGTTTGTGCACTTTTCCCACAAGACTTGATCTCCTCCGTTGGATTACTCGCACTACATGGTGTTTGAGTAACGGATGACCAAGACACAGTCTTTCAGAAGTGTTTGCACCTTACGTATGGGTAGACCGTTACACCTACTTTCCCCTACATCTGCTAGTCTACCACTGTAAGAGTTCACACAACTTAGTCAACTATGCTAGAGCCCATAATAGCTTGCGGCTGCACACGGAAGTTTCTAGCATGAAAAATCTCATGATCCCTTTGAACCTGGGTGGCGGTCCAAAAGAAAAACAGGCAATCCTGGAATACCCAGGTACCTCAATCCACCCAGATGTGAGTTTAAGTTGCCACCTTAAGTAAACCATTAATTAACAATCTCACATCTGTCATGAATTTCACTCAAACCCAATCCACGTCTACGAGCATAGCATGGCAATAATAAAAGCAACGTAGAAGTAACTCCCAAGGGTTTGATAGAAAAACAGGTAATAGGTACTACCTCAACTACTTCCCAATACCCACAGTTTATTAGATCCTAATCATGCAATGTGTTTGAAGGAATAGATCTAATGCAATAAAACTGGGTATGAACGGGGTATGATCAAAGTGTTACTTGCCTTGCTGATGATCCGCAAAACCTAGCGATTCGAAGTAACAAGCGGCACACTCCGGGTACTCTATCGCAAACAAACAAGCATACAATCAGTACTCAACTAATGCACAGGTAAAACTCGAATGAAAGATCCAACCAGAAAGTTCAACTTAAGAACTCCGGTTTGCAAAAAGAATCAACTCGAAAGAAACAACGAAAGTCAAACGGCGGAAGAAAGAAACTTCGTTTGCTAATCTGGATCTAGGTCAAATTTTACTGTAGCAAAAACTTGTTTGAGTAGGTTAAACGGAAAGAGAATTTCGAGATGAAACTCTAGGCGCTTGAATCACCTGATTTCGATAAACGAGCGAGAAGTTAAACAGAAACGAAGATTCGATCAGAAATCGAATCTGAGAAAATAACGAGAAAATCCGACGAAAAAGAAAAACGGACGAACGGTTAAATAACGGACGTTCGTTAACAGAGAAAAACCGATGAACGCGTTCGTTAAAACGAACGGTTCGGTGAACGCTCGTAAAATAAGAAAACCGAAAAAACCGATCTAGGGTTTTTTAAACGAAGGGTTTTTTTTTTAAAAAAAAACCGGTCAACGGGGCGAGATCTACCTCGTCGGGGTAGAGCTCCGGCGGGGCTCCGGCTAGCTCCGGCGAGGCGGCGGGGCTCGGGCTCGGGGGCAGCGGGGTGCGGCGGCGGCGGCGCGGGGCTCGGCGAGCGGCGGCGGCGGCGCAGGTGCGGGCGGCGGGGTGCGGCGGCGGCGGTGAGAGGGAAGAGGCGAGGGGGGGTATATATAAGAGGGGGAGGGGGGTGCTTGGAGGAGGGGCAAAGGCGGCGGCGGGCGGCGTGTCCGAGCCGGACTCCGGCGGCGGCGGGCGGCGTGCTGCGCGAGGAGACGACGGGCGGCGCGGGCCGTCGGCTGGGCCTTTGGCCCAGTCGGCGCGGGCGTTTCTTTCTTTTTTTAAAAAAAGTTCCGCGAAGAAAAATGCGTAGAAAAATAAATAAAAATCAGAAAAATATGAAATAAATTTTCCCCGTCTAGTTAGAAAATCTAGAATAGGGTGAACATTTTTAAAATCAAAAATAAACATTTTGAAAACATGCATAATTTTTAAATGCAATAAAAATTGCAAATAAAATCCAATAAATTCCAAATAATGATTTTAACATTTTCCCTCCAGTATTTCAATTGTTTTGGAGAAGTCATATTTTCTCCTCTCGTATATTTTAAGAATGAAATATTTTTCCGGAGAGAAAATAATTAAAATCAAAATCCTCGTCTGAAAAATCAAAAAGAAAATTCGAGAAAATCCCCAACTCTCTCCGAGGGTCCTTGAGTTGCTTAGGATTTATCGAGGATTTGTCAAAATGCAATAAAACATGATATGCAATGATGATCTATGTATAACATTCCAAATTGAAAATTTGGGATGTTACACCCCTTCTCTCTTTTCTCTCATTATTTATTTTTTTTCCTTTTTTGGGGGCCTTCTCTCTTTTTTTGGCATTTCTCTTTTCTTTCTTTTTTTCATCCGGAGTCTCATCCCGACTTGTGGGGGAATCATAGTCTCCATCATCCTTTCCTCACTAGGGCAATGCTCTAATAATGATGATCATCATACTTTTATTTACTTACAACTCAATATTACAACTCGATACTAGAACAACGATATGACTCTATATGAATGCCTCCGGCGGTGTACCGGGATGTGCAATGATCTAGTGTAGCAATGACATCAAAAAACGGACAAGCCATGAAAACATCATGCTAGCTATCTTACGATCATGCAAAGCAATATGACAATAAATGCTCAAGTCATGTATATGAGGATGATGGAATTTGCATGGCAATATATCTCAGAATGGCTATGGAAATGCCATGATAGGTAGGTATGGTGGCTGTTTTGAGGAAGATATAAGGAGGTTTATGTGTGATAGAGCATATCGTATCACGGGGTTTGGATGCACCGGCGAAGTTTGCACCAACTCTCGAGGTGAGAAAGGGCAATGCACGGTACCGAAGAGGCTAGCAATGATGGAAGGGTGAGAGTGCGTATAATCCATGGACTCACATTAGTCATAAAGAACTCATATACTTATTGCAAAAGTTTATTAGCCCTCGAAGCAAAGTACTACTACGCATGCCCCTAGGGGGATAGATTAGTAGGAAAAGACCATCGCTCGTCCCCGACCGCCACTCATCAGGAAGACAATCAATAAATAAATCATGCTCCGACTTCGTTACATAACGGTTCACCATACGTGCATGTTACGGGAATCACAAACCTCAACACAAGTATTTCTACTAATCCACAACTACCCACTATCATGCCTCTAATATCAGCATCTTTATATCGCAAAACTATTGCAAGGAATCAAACATATCATATTCAGTGATCTGCAAGTTTTATGTAGGATTTTATGACTAACCATGAGAATGACCAGTTCCTGTCATCTCTCTAAATAGATATAAGTGAAGCAAGAGAGTTTAATTCTTTCTACAAAAGATATGCCCACGCTCTAACAAATATAAGTGAAGCAAAAGAGCATTCTTCAAATGGTGGTTTTCTATGTGAAGAGAAACAGGCAACCCAAACTTCAAATGATATAAGCGAAGCACATGAAGCATTCTATAAAGCCATACTCGAAGAATAAAGTGAAGTGCAATGAGCATTCTATAAATCAACCAAGGACTATCTCATACCAGCATGGTGCATAAAAGAAAAATGAAAACTAAATGCAAAAGACGCTCCAAGATTTGCACATATCACATGAATGAAACGAATCCGAAAACATACCGATACTTGTTGAAGAAAGAGGGGATGCCTTCCGGGGCATCCCCAAGCTTAGACGCTTGAGTCTCCTTGAATATTTACTTGGGGTGCCTTGGGCATCCCCAAGATTGAGCTCTTGCCTCTCCTCCTTTTCCTCATATCGAGACCTTCTCGATCATCGAACACTTGATCCACACAAAACTTCAACAGAAAACTCGGTAAGATCCGTTAGTATAATAAAGCAAATCACTACTCTAAGTACTGTTGCAAACCAATTCATATTTTGTTTATGTCTACTGTATATAACTTTTTCATGGCTTAATCCACTGATATAAATTGATAGTTTCATCAAAACAAGCAAACTATGCATCAAAAACAGAATCTGTCTAAAAGAGAACAGTCTGTAATAATATGAACATTCACCATACTTATGATACTTGAAAAATTCTACCAAAATAAGGAAAAATAAAAAATTTGTATAGAAAGACAGTGCAAAAAGTTTCAGAACCATTCGACGTTCTAGTAAAAAATGAAAACTCGCGCACTACAGCCAAAGTTTCTGTCCTGCACCGTATAAACCAACAAGCATTGTAAACATCCTAAAGGCAAACCTTATGTAGTGACCAGACCTCAGATGGTCAAGTCTCTGTGCATCAGTGTCATCCCTGGATCAGTAATGATGACATGCACAGTACTCGAAGGATTTATAACAGAGTAGCAATCACACACTTATTACATCGAATGTCTCAAAAGAGAACTTAATACAATAAATATGGCTTAAGGCCATCTAAAAATGATAACAACGGAAGACTTGGAAGATAAGCGAGTCCATCAACTCCAACGGCATCACTGAGTATAGAACCACGACCTAAGGCACCTTACTCGTCGTCTGAAAAGTCTGCGACATGAAACGTTGCAGCCCGAAAACGGGTCAACACATGGAATATGCTGGCAATGTAACACATAGAGAGTAATGAACAGAATAATGCTATACTACATGCATATTTGGCTGGTGGAAAGCTCTATGGTTACAGTTTTGCAAAAAGCCAATTTTTCCCTACTACAAAGGAATAAATCTTTTTTAACTATCATGGTGGTTGTTAAACATTGAGAATGGGTGACACCATCTCAATCCCAATTAAGTTTCAACATTAATCCCAACAAAATTAATTAAAGTAACATGATGAGATTCACATGATAATCCAAGTACTAGATACTCAAGTTGTCCATAACCGGGGACACGGCTAACCATGATTAGTTTATACACTCTGCAGAGGTTTGCGCACTTTTCCCCACAAGACTCGATCTCCTCCGTTGGGATTCTCGCACTACATGATGTTTGAGAAACGGATGACCGAGACATAGTCTTTCAGAAGCATTTGCACCTTACGATCGGGTAGACAGTACCACCTACAACCCCTACATCTGCTAGTCTACCACTGTAAGAGTTCACACAACTTAATCAACTATGCTAGAGCCCATAATAGGTTGTGGCTGCACACGGAAGTTTCTAGCATGAATAATCTCATGATCCCTTTGAGCCTGGGTGGCGGTCCATAAAAAAACAGGCAATCGCTGGAATACCCAGGTGCCTCAATCCACCCAGATGTGTGTTTAAGTAGCCACCTTAAATTGAACCATTAATTAACAATCTCACATCTGTCATGGATACACTCACCCAATCCAAGTCTACTAGCATAGCATAACAATATAAGCAAACGTAGAAGTAACTCCCAAGGGTTTGGTAATAAACAGGGCACTAGGTTCTACCTCATCAGCTACTTACCAACCCACAATTTAATCAGATCCTAATCATGCAATTGTTTGAGGATTGATCTAATGCAATAAAACTGGGTATGAAAAGAGGTATGATCAAAGTGTTACTTGCCTTGCTGATGATCCGTGAAACCTAGGGATTCGAAGTAGCAAGCGGCGCACTCCGGGTACTCTATCGCAAACAAACAAGCATACAATAAGTACTCGTCTAATGCACAGGTAAAACTTAAATAAGAGATCTAACCAGAAAGTTCAACTTAAGAACTCCGGTTTGCAAAAAGAATCAAATCAAACGAAGCAACGAAAGTCAAACGGCGAAAGAAACAAGCTTCGTTTACTAATCTGGACCTAAGTCAAATTTTACAATCGCAAAAACTTGTTTGAGTTGGTTAAACAGAAAGAGGGTTTCGATACGAAACTCTAGGCGCTTGAATCGCCTGATTCCGACAAACGAGCGAAAAGTTAAACCAAAACGAAAAACAGATCGGAAATCGCGATCAGAAATAATCGCGGAAAATCCAAGAAAAAGAAAAGCTGACGAACAGTTTAACGAACGGACGTTCGTTAACTGTAACTAAACGATGAACGCGTTCGTTAAAACGAACGAACGAGCGAATGCTCGCTAAATAAGAAAACCGAAAAAAACAAAACAAAACCGATCTAAAAAACCTAGGGTTTCCTAAAAAACCGAATCGGTTTTCTTCAGAAAACCGGGCGGCGGGCGGCTACCTCGGCTCGGGGCTCCGGCGAAGTCCGGCGGCTCCGGCGGGGCGACGAGAGGCGGCGTGGGGCGGCAGGGCTGCGGCGGCTTTCCCGGTGATGGCGGTGACCTTGGGCGGCGGGGCGGCTCGGCGGTGGTGGGGCTCCGGCGGCGGGGCGGGTTCCGGCGGCGGGGATGCGGGTTCGATTGCGGCGTGAGGGGCGGCGGCGGCGGCTATTTAAGGAGGGGGCGGCACGGCTTGGGAAGGGGGCGCCTCGGGAGGCGTGCTGCTCCCGGACTCGGGCGGCGGCGGTCTCCGATCCGGAGACGGCGGCGGGAGGCGGTGGCGCGGGCAGGCCGGCCTGGTTCGGCTGGGCTTCGGCCCAGTCGGGCGCGCGGGAGTTTTTTTTTAAAGAACAATTCCGCCGAAACTGAGAAAAATTCTAGAAAATAAAATAAAATTCAAAAAATGCCAAAATAAAATTTTCACCGTCTAAATAAAATATTTAGAACGAGATGAACATTTTCTTGGCCCTAAAATGCAATTTTGAAAAACGTGCAATTTTCCTAAATTCAAATAAAATAGCAAAACTCCAAATAAAATAAGATTTGATTTTTTATTAAATCCTCAATATTTCTTATTTTTGGGAAAGTCATTTTATTCCCTCTCTCTTATTTTTATAAATGAAATAATTGAAGATAAAATAAATAAAATCAAATGATCCTATTTTCAAAATTTGAGAAAACCCAAATATGAAAATAATGAAATCCCCAACTCTCTCCGTGGGTCCTTGAGTTGCGTAGAATTTCTAGGATCAAACCAAAATGCAATAAAATATGATATGCAATGATGATCTAATGTATAACATTCCAAATTGAAAATTTGGGATGTTACACCTTACCATATTATTTTTATAATACAATGAAATTGTACAAGGGGATAATTATTTTTCTTGAAAAGTTTTTGTAATCAAGATTCACAAAGTTTCCATGAGCATGAACAAAGTTCAAGGCTAGCTCCCACTTCAACAATGCTTGTCTCTCTCATTTTCACTTTCCTTTTTGAAAAAGTTTTGGGTTCCCCTCTTTATTTTTGTTGTTTTTAAACTATATAAAAGCACTCGACAGAAATAAATGACTCTCTACAACTTCCGGGTTGTCTCCCTGGCAGCGCTTTCTTTAAAGCCATTAAGCTAGGCATATAGTGCTCAAGTAATGGATCCACCCGGATCCCAAGGTATATCAAAGCCAATTTTAATTAGCAATGATTTGACATTTAGTAGTGAGCACAAAGCAACATATATCATGCAACAACGAAGTCTAACTCTCTTCCTATGCATCGGCATGTCATAAAAGAACAATTCATGCACACCTAGTAAAGGCCAATGCATAGTATAAATAGTTTCTTGCAATTTTGTCATGTGGGAAACATAAAGAGGTGGAGATATAATTCCTCTCTCATAATAATTGCAAGTAGGAGCAGCAAGCACATGCATATTATATCTATGAAAATCATCATGTGCAACGGTAGAAGGCAACCCATCAATATAATCCTTAATAAAAGCAAACTTCTCCAATATAGTGTAGTCGGGAGAATTCAAAAAGATAATAGGACTATCATGTGTGGGTGCAATAGCAAAAATTTCATGTTTAACATAAGGAACTATAGCAAGTTCATCTCCATAAGCATAATTCATATTGGCATCTTGGCCACAAGCATAGCAAGCATCATCAAAAAGGGATATTTCAAGAGAATCAACGAGATCATAACAATTATCATAGCAATCATCCTTCAGTAAGCACGAAGGGAAATTAAACAATGTATGAGTTGAAGAGTTACTCTCATTAGAAAGTGGGCACGGGTGATCAATCCGCTCTTCCTCCTTTTGTTCTTTGCTCTCCTCCTCATCTTTTTCATCTAATGAGCTCATAGTTTCAGTAATTTCTTCTTCCATAGTTTCCTGCAAAATATTAGTCTCTTCTTGGACAGCGGAGACTTTCTCAATAAATGCATCAATATCGGAATTGTATTCATAATTCTCATAGCAATATTTCTATATAGCAAAAATTTCAGGCCTATAAACATCATCATCAAAAGCTTCATACTTTTCAAACAAAGATTCAATTTCATAAGCACCCTTAAAAGCAACAAATTCTTCTATTTGTTCCACATCATAGTAATCATATGTACCATTAGCATAAGAAGCTAAGGTTTTATTATCATTAAAATTTCATGAAAAGGGAAGGTGTGGAGACTTCATCCTAGAGCAACAAGTATAATCATATCTCAAGCATAGTTGCCTAGCATACCACTTCAACATATGAATTTGATCCCATAATAGTTTCCCTTTTTGAGTCAAGCGATAATCCCTAAAGTATTCACGTTGATCCAACGTGTCTCCCATTACATAATTGAATGGGGTTTTCTCGGGATTATCAAAGTAGTACATAATATCTTTCACATAATGAGCATCGAGGGTTTTAGGAGGTTCCCCATCTCCATGAGCAGCAAGTACACCTAATTTTTTTGGTATTTCGTGTTCCATATCCATAACTAAAGATAGAGAACAACTAAGAACATCAAATAGAAATAACTTAGTGCTAAAGCAAACAAGCACACACGAGAATATTCACCCCACGCTATGACTCCCCGGCAACGGCGCCAGAAAAAGGTCTTGATAACCCACAAGTATAGGGGATCAATTGTAACCTCTTTCGATAAGTAAGAGTGTCGAACCCAACGAGGAGCTAAAGGTAGAACAAATATTCCCTCAAGTTCTATCGACCACCGATACAACTCTACGCACGCTTGACGTTCGCTTTACCTAGAACAAGTATGAAACTAGAAGTACTTTGTAGGTGTTTTTGGATAGGTTTGCAAGAAGATAAGGAGCGCGTAAATAGAAAGTAGGGGCTGTTTAAGTAAAGACACAACTAAATTAGTTTTAGTAGAGAGCTTTTTGTTACGAGAAAGTTATTTGTCCCTAGGCAATCGATAACTAGACCGGTAATCATTATTGCAATTTTATTTGAGGGAGAGGCATAAGCTAACATACTTTCTCTACTTGGATCATATGCACTTATGATTGGAACTCTAGCAAGCATCCGCAACTACTAAAGATCATTGAGGTAAAACCCAACCATAGCATTAAAGCATCAAGTCCTCTTTATCCCATACGCAACAACCCCCTTACTCGGGTTTGTGTTTTAGTCACTCACGCAACCCACTATAAGCGAATCACCTTCTCATCTCATCCCCCAAGACCTCACATTGGACTTGAGGGCCAAAGGGAAGTAGTTGGCAAACACCTTCTCATCTCTTCCCCCGGCAGCCTGAACAACGATGGTGTAGACGCTCAGGAACTCTGTCGGGTTCAGCCTCCCATCGTACTTCTCAGGTATCTCTGGCTTGAACGTGCGAACGGACAGCCAACGGACTTGCTGCAGCTCACGAGTAAAGGCAGGGCAGCCACCTCAAAAGGTAGGCACCCGCCAATACCGAGCGCGGGCTCGTCGACGCAGGGGTCGTCGCACACATCGGTCCGATGAAGGTCGTCGTGGCGTTGCTCAACAACGACGCGCGTGTCTCCTCTCCGCCTATCCTCCGGGGCTCGTCGTTGGCCTGGACGTGCTCGAGGGTCAGAAGAGCCATCGAGGCACTGTGGGGATGGCCCCTTCCGTATGGTCAGCAACATGAGCTGTTGCTGTCGCTTGGGGAGGTCGCGGCAGGCCAGCTCGCCGTGAGCCCCCAGCTTCAGCGAAACGGAGCAGGCTCTGGATGGTGGCACACCATTCGTCCATCTACTCGGCCGCTGGCGGAAACCTCAGCAGCATTTGAGCCCGCGCCATGGCCTCCGAAGCCGTACTTGGCATGGATGATGATGAAGTCGATCGTACCGTCGCTCAGCTCCTAACAGTGCCAGCGACGGCAGCACTGCGCCCCCGCTGCTGCTGCGGGGCGACCACTTGGATGTGGTGCGGCGAAGGCGCTCGAGGGCCAGCGGCTCTGTCGGGCGCAGCGGCTTGGCCGACCCGTCCGGGGGGGGTGCATGCACGGTGGGCGCACCCGTGGTGGGAGCGGCCGGAGGGCGGCGATTCGCCCCGATCCGGGCGCCGTTGCTGCGGCTGTGCCCGTCGGCGGGGGAAAGGGGCGCAGATGGAGTAACCCCTTCACCCGTACCTTGGAGAGCATGGCCGTTGGGGTGTTGCTGATGCTGCTCTCCTCCGGTGCCTCCTGCTCCTGTGTCGACTACGGGGGAAGTGGTGACGGTGCCGCCTGCTCCGACCACATCCCCAGCAGCGTCCGCGTCCTTGTGTGCCTCTGCACCCCCCCGCAGTGTTAGAGGCCGCGGGCGGCGGAGCCTTCGAGGTGGATGGGTGAGCCAAAGGAACGGGTTTCTTCTTGGGTGCCATGGTCGATGGCGTCGTCGAAGATGAAGATGGCGATGAAGTCGATGCGCTGCACATGCCTTCAGGTTCACGCAAGCGAGCCCCCTACCTGGCGCGCCAAAGATGTTGCGGGAAACCACAGCCACCTATGGGACCAGGAGGCCCCTTGCTTGTTCGGCAGGGGGACGTCGCGTTGCACAAAGAGTAGACGAGCGTGGGGCAGCACGACAGAGATCACGCGGGCAGTTTTACCCAGGTTCGGGCCGCCGCGAGGAGTAAAACCCTACTCCTGCTTTGGTGGATTGATGGAAAGGTGGTGGTGGAGCGTAGTACACTTGCCCGGCAAGGGTTGCCTCAGGGCGATGGTGACTACGCGCGTATGGGGGGGGTGAGTTATCCAACCTTCTAACCCTTTCTATGGTTGCCATAGTCCTTTTATTGATCAAGGGGTTACGACAATGGCAAAGTAGTCATTATGCACTGATAAGATAGCAACAGTGCTATCATACCTAACTCTGCGGGCTGACAGGGCGCATTAAATGCACCGCTCAATGTCACATCGTTGGTTGCCCGGCAAGGCTTGCCGGGCTATTTTGCCAGCTCCGCACCACCTCGCTTGACACGTCGCAGGACATGTGTCGTTTGTGGGTTTTTCCTGTAGGGAGAGGTTGCCATGTGGCGAATGGCTGCCACTTAGTCACTCTGCGGCTTGACACCGCACTGATCGACGACATGGGTCGTGGTGGAGTGGTTTGGTGAGGTGGTTTTGCCTCCGTGAGTCCCGGCAGGCCCTGCCGAGACACTTTGGTTGTCTGCTTCTTGGGGTGGCCTTGCCCCTTGCCGGGCTCGTCTGTCCGGCAAAGGAGGCCTTTCTCTTGATGATATCTTGCTTGTTTGGCTTGATCTTGGTCCCTCTGATCTGCATGTTGGTCCTTCGATGCTCTGGGTCCCTTGTACTCTGACTTGGGCTGGTGCTTCAATCTTGTTCCCGTGCCTGTGCATAGTCTGGGCAACAGACCGAGGGTTTGTTGCACCGACAGTGATCTCACCCAAAACTTGAAAACTCCAATCACACAAAATTTAACAAAACCTTCGTGAGATCCGCTAGTATAACAAAGAAGATCACCACTCTAAGTACTGTTGCAAACCCATTCATATTTTATTTTTGCATTATACCTACTGTATTCTAACTTGACCATGGCTTATACCCCTCGATAAAATCCATAGATTCATCAAAATAAGCACACAACGCAAAGAAAACAGAATCCGTCAAAAACAGAACAGTCTGTAGTAATCTGGAAACTCCGTATACTTTTGGAACTCCAAAAATTCTGAAAAAGTAGGACAACATAGGCAATTTGTATATCAATCTTGTGTAAAAAATTCAGAATTTTATCATGCTTCTGTGGTTTTAAACAATTATGCTACTGGGTGCAAAAGTTTATGTTTTCCAACAAGATCAAATCAACTATCACCCAACATGATCTCAAAGGCTTTACTGGGCACAAACACTAATTAAAACATAAAAACACAATCATAACAGTAGCATAATTGTGCAAACACTTAAAAACAGAAAGAAAAAGGCAAAAATAGAATTTATTCATTGGGTTGCCTCCCAACAAGTGCTATCGTTTTATGCCCCTAGCTAGGCATAATGCATGGATTCAAGTATTGTCATCTTTCTTCTTATTTTCCATAGATGTGTTCTTAATAGGAGGTTTTGCAAAAATAACTTGCAACACATTATCCATAGAAATTTTAGCATTATCAAATTGCCCATCTACATATCCCCTTTGATTTCTGGCCGCAATCAAAGAATATTGTTGATTAACATCATTGAAAACTTGTTGGATTATATCTAAAATAGGGATTTCCTTTTTAAGGTTCTCATTAAAAATTTGATTATCTCCAAGCAAATGTCTCAACATATAATCACTATTATAAATGATCTCATTTGTCACCAGGTTTTCACGACTCATATAATAAAAATCAAAAGTTTCCCTAGCTTCCTGTACTATGTAGTCAAATTCATTCATAAGAATAAGGGTAGCTAATTTTTTTGCCTTAGGATCCTTTATAATGGGTAGCTCATAAAGTAATCTTTGCAAAGTAGGATGGGTATGGATAAATCTATTTTCAAGTTTCAGAACTAGTGTTGAAATAGCTTCTGCATAAGATTTAGTTCTTTTAAGTATAGGAGCATCATCAAGAGTCAAATTTCCAACACAATTGAAAAATTCTTGGATATGTTCTTTTCCCATAACATTCCCTTGCCCCAAAACAAAAGTTTTAGCATCCAGATTGCTAGATCGTTCAATTTTAGGAGTTAGGCCATCATCTGTTTCTGCCATACCAAAATCACTCATAGTGACAAGTTCAAACAAATAAGAGATCTGACGAGAAAACGACGAACGAAAAAGAGGGCGAATAAAATGACAAATTTTTGTGAAGTGGGGGAGATGAAAACGACAGGCAAATGGCAAATAATGTAAATTGCAAGGAGATGATATTTGTGATTAGGAACCTGATAGATCTTGATGATGTCACCCTGGCAACGGCGCCCGAAATTCCTTTTGATGTCGCTTGAAACTGCGTCGGTATTTCCCCAAAGAGGAAGGGATGATGCAGTATAGCTATGGTAGGTATTTCCCTCAGTTCTGAAACCAAGGTATCAATCCAGTAGGACAACCAAGCAACACTATGTAAACGGTACCTGCACACAAAAAACAAATACTTGCAACCCGACGCGTAAGAGGGGTTGTCAATCCCTCCACAGTAAAAAGATAGATAAATTTGTGGTAGATTGGATAAATAGCTCTCGATAAAAAGCAAAATAAAATAATTAATAAAAAAGTGCAGCAACGTATTTTTGCGTTTTTATAATGATAGATCTAATAACAAAAGCAAATTAAAATAGATCTCAAAGCAAATATGATAAAGAATAGACCCGGGGGCCGTAGATTTCACTAGTGGCTTCTCTCAAGAAAGAGCACACGGTGGGTAAACAAATTACTGTTGGGCAATTGATAGAAGATCAAATAATTATGACAATATCCAAGGCAATGGTCAATATATAGGCATCACTTCCAAGATTAGTAGACCGACTCCTGCCTGCATCTACTACTATTACTTCACACATCGACCGCTATCCAACATGCATCTAGTGTATTAAGTTCATGGAGAAACAGAGTAATGCAATAAGAACCATCACATGATGTAGGATGAGATCTATTCATGTAGGAATAGCCCCATCTTGTTATCCTTAATAGTAACAATACATGCATGTCTTGCTCCTTCTGTCACTGGGAAAGAACACCCCAAGATCGAACCCATCAAAAAAGCACCTCTTCCCATGGCAAGACAAATTGATCTAGTTGGCTTAACTAAACCAAAGATCGAAGAAGAAATATGAGGCTAGATATAATCATGCATATAAGAGATCAAAGAAGACTCAAGTAATATTCATCGATATAGATCTGATCATAAACTTAAAGTTTATCGGATCCCAACAAACACACCGCAAAAAGAGTTACATCAAATAGATCTCCAAGAGACCATTGTATTGAGAATCAAAAGAGAGAGAGGAAGCCATCTAGCTGCTACCTATGTACCCGTAGGTCTATGGTGGACTACTCACGCATCATCGGATAGGCACCAATGAGGATGATGAACCCCTCCGTGATGGTGTTAGAATGGATCTCGTGGTTCTGGAACTTGCGGCAGCTGGAATTGTGTTTCATCAACTCCCTAGGGTTTCTGGAATATTTGGGTATTTATAGGGCGAAGAGGCGGTGCAAGGGGATCCGTGGGGGGGGGGCACAACCCCCCTGGGCGTGCCTGGGCTCCTGGGCGCGCCCTAGTGGGTTGTGCTCCCCACGGGCCTCCCCTCTGGTACTTCTTTGGCCCACTGGGTGTCTTCTGGTCCAGAAAAAATCTCCAAAAAGTTTTCCTGCGTTTGGACTCCATTTGGTACTGATATTCTGCGAAGTAAAAAGACAAGCAAAAAACAATAACTGGCACTGGGCACTATGTCAATAGGCTAGTCCCAAAGATGCTATAAATTTGCTATAAATGATTGTAAAACATCCAAGAATGATAATATAACAGCATGTAACAATAAAAAAATTGTAGATACGTTGGAGACGTATCAAATATTATTAGCACAATTAATAGAATTTATAATAACATCATTGCAATCATGCTTTTCATTCAAGGAGCTATCGTGAATCACTTTATAAATTTCTTATTTTAACACTTCATCACAATTTTCAGATTCACGAATCTCAAGCAAAACTTCAGAAAGATAATCTAGTGCACTCGACTCACTAGCAATTGGTTCATCATAATTGGATCTTATAAAAAGATCAGCAAGTGGATGAGGATCCATAACAATAGATCTTTATCAAGCGAAGATGCAAGGAAATAGAAGACACATGGCAACACGTGCAAAGATAGCAAACAAGCAAAAAGGCAAATGAAAAACATTTTTGTATTTTTGCAAAAACATTTTAGAAGTGGGGGAGATGAAAACAAGAGGCAAATGGCAAATAATGTAAATTGTAAGGAGATGAGATTTGTGATTGGGTACCTGATAGATGTTGATAATGTCTCCCCGGCAACGGTGCCAGAAATTCCTTTGATGATAGCTTGAATCTGCGTCGGTATTTCCCCAAGGAGAAAGGGATGATGCGTCACAGCTATGGTAAGTATTTCCCTGAGTTATGAAACCAAGGTTATCAATCCAGTAGGAGTATGGAGCAACACTATGTAAACAGTACATGCACACAAATAACAAATACTTGCAACCCGACGCGTAAGAGGTATTATCAATCCCTCTACGGTAAAAAGATAGATTAAATTGTATGATATTGGATAAATAGACCTAGAAAAACACAAACTAAAATAAGTAAAGAAAAAGTGTAGTAAGGTATTTTTGGATTTTTGGAATAATAGGTCAGAAAACAATACGATAAAAGATAGACCCCGGGGCCGTAGATTTCACTAGTGGCTTCTCTCGAGAAAAAAAGCATACGGTGGGTAAACAATTTACTGTTGGGCAATTTATAGAAGAGCAAATAATTATGACCATATCTAAGGCAATGATCATGTATACATGCATCACGTCTAAGATTAGTAGACCGACTCCTACCTGCATCTACCACTATTACTCCACACATCGACTGCTATCCAGCATGCATCTAGTGTATTACATTCATGGAGAAACAGTGTAATGCAATAAGAATGATGACATGATATAGACAAGATCTATTCATGTAGGAATAGACCCCATCTTTTTATCCTTAATAGCAACGATACATGCATGCCTCGCTACCATTTTTTCACTGGATGAGGACACCGCAAGATCAAACCCATCACAAAGCACCTCTTCCCATTGCAAGAAAAATCAATCTAGTTGGCCAAACCAAACCAAAGTTTCGAAGAAGAAATACGAGGCTATAACAATCATGCATATAAGAGATTAAAGAAACTCAAATAATATTCATGGATAGATCTGATCATAAACTCGCACTTCATCGGATCCCAACAAACACACCGCAAAAAGTCATTACATCAAATAGATCTCCAAGAACATCGAGGAGAACATTGTATTGAGAATCAAACAAGAGAGAAGAAGCCATCTAGCTACTGCCTACGGACCCGTAGGTCTATGGTGAACTACTCATGCATCATTGGAGGAGCACCAATGAGGATAATGAACCCCTCCGTGATCGTGTTCCCCTCCGGCAGAGTGCCAGAATAGGGCTCTAGATTGGATCTCGTGGTTCTGGAACTTGCGGCGGCTGGAATTGTGTTTCGATCAGTCCCATAGGGTTTCTGGAATATCTTAGTATTTATAGAGCTGAGAGGCGGTGGAGGAGACCTCCATGGGCCCCACCACCCATCAGGACGCGCCAGGGGCCTCTGGCACGCCCAGGTGGGTGGTGGGCCCCATGGGCCTCCCCTCTGGTGCTTCCTTGGCTCCCAAGTTGTCTTTTGGTCCCAAAAAAATCTGAAAAAAGTTTCATGGCATTTGGACTCCGTTTGGTACTGATATTTAAGAAGTAAAAAACAAGCAAAAAACAGCAACTGGCACTGGGCACTATGTCAATAGGTTAGTTCCATAAAATGATATAAAGTTGCTATAAAATGAATGTAAAACATCCAAGAATGATAATATAATAGCATGGAACAATTAAAAATTATAGATACGTTGGAGACGTATCAGTCTACGAAACTTAGGGAAATTAAACTCATGAGACACATCACCAGAACTAACGCTCACGGTTTCTTTCTCACAATCTATCTTAGCATTGACAGTGTTCAAGAAAGGTCTATAAAAAATTATGGGACAAAAGTTATCTTGTGGGGATCCAAGAACTAGAAAATCTGTAGGGTATTTTATTTTCCCACATAAGACTTCAACATCTCTAACAATCCCAAGTGGTGTGATGGTATCTCTATTAGCAAGTTTAATAGTGACACCTATGTCTTCTATTTCAGTGGGTGCTATATCATTCATAATTTCTTGGTATAAAGTAAAAGGAATAGCACTCACACTAGCACCTAAATCACATAAACTATGATAGCAATGATCTCCTATTTTAACTGAGACGACATGCATGCCAACAACAGGCTTGTTCATATCTTTAGTGTCAGGTTTGGCAATTCTAGCAGCTTCATTACAGAAATAAATAACATGTCCATCAATATTATCGACCAAGAGATCTTTGACCGTAGCAACACTAGGTTCTACTTTATTTTGTTCAGAGGGTTTAGGTGCTTTAATATTACTTTTGCAAACTAATGTTGATACCTTAGCACGTTCCTTTATCCTAACAGGGAAAGGTGGTTTTTCAATATAAGCAGTAGGCACAACTAGATCAACATTGTAAATGATAGTTTCATCTTTAACTATGACCGGTTCTCTAATTTCTTCTTTAATAGGGGGATGATATTTAAACTAGTTCTCCTTAGGGAGATCAACATGATTAGCAAATGATTCACAAAAAGAGGCTACTATCTCAGAGTCAACTCCATATTTAGTGCTAAACTTGTGAATAGCATCGGTATTCATAAAAGATTTAACACAACCAAACTCAATCTTAATACCTGACTCTTTACCTTCGTCAAGTTCCCAATCTTCAGAGTTGCGTTTAATTCCTTCTAAAAGACCTGAATTCAATAGTCTTCTTCATAAAAGAACCACTACAAGAAGTATCGAGCATGGATTGATCATTATGAGAGAAAGCCGAGCAAAAATTCTGAATGATAATTTCTCTTGAGAGCTCATGATTGGGGCATGAATATAACATTGACTTAAGCCTCCCCCAAGCTAGAGCTATACGTTTCCTTCATGAGGCCAAAATATATATATGTAATTCCTATCACGATGAACTAGATGCATAGGATCATTTTTTTGGGTGAAATTCCAATTCCATGATCGAATAACATCGCATAGCCTATACCATGTCAATGCTTTCCCCCCCCAAAGATAAAGGGAAAACCTTCTTCTTAACTTCATCTCCGGGTAAACCTGCAAGCTTAAACAATCCACAAATTTCATCCACATGTATCAAATGCATATCAGGATGCTCCGTTCCGTCTCCTGCATAATAATTAGCTAGCAGTTGTTCTATCATACCCGAAGGAATTTCATAACTACTATTTTCAGTAGGTGTAGTAGGTTGAGGGGCAACTCTTTGTGCTTCCGATCGAGGTGAAGATACCCTGAATAAACCCCTCAAAGGATTGTTTTCCATAGTAGCAAGTAACAATAAATTTCAGCACGTAATATAATTTTTCCTTACCGATTTCCACTTACCAAGAGCGCTTCATTCCCTGGCAACGGTGCCAGAAAAGAGTCTTGATGACCCACAAGTATAGGGGATCAATCGTAGTCCTTTCGATAAGTAAGAGTGTCGAACCCAACTAGGAGCAAGAGGAAATGACAAGCGATTTTTAGTAAGGTAATTTCTGCAAGCACTGAAATTGTCGGTAACAAGTAGTTTGGTAGTAAGATAATTTGTAACGAGCAAGTAATTGTAACGGTAAATAAAGTGCGGCAAGTTTGCCCAATACTTATTGTAGCAAAGGACAGGCAAAAATGATATCTTATAATAAGCAAAGCGTTCTTGAGAGCACACGGGAATTTCATCTAGTCACTTTCATCATGTTGGTTTGATTCGCGTTCGCTACTTTGATAATTTGATATGTGGGTGGACCGGTGCTTGGGTGCTGTTCTTACTTGAAAAAGCCTCCCACTTATGATTAACCTCCTCGCAAGCATCCGCAACTACGAACGAAGAATTAAGATAACAATCTAACCATAGCATTAAACATATGGATCCAAATCAGCCCCTTATGGAATAGCGCATAAACTAGGGTTTAAGCTTCTGTCACTCTAGCAACGCATCATCTAATAACTACTCCACAATGCATTCCATTAGGCCCAAAGATGGTGAAGTGTCATGTAGTCGGCGTTCACGTAACACCACTAAGGGAATCACAACATACACATCATCAAAATATTGAACGAATATCAAATTCACAAGATTACTTGCAACATGACTTCTCCCGTGGCCTCAAGAACAAGGAAAACTACTCACAAATAATATTCATGCTCAAGATTAGAAGGATATTACATAGCATAATGGATCTGAACATATAATCTTCCACCAAATAAACCATCTAGCATCAACTACAAGATGTAATCAACACTACTAGTCACCCATAGGTACCAATCGCTTGAATGTCTGAGTACTACAATCGCTTGAATCAAGTGGGAGTTAATCTTCCAGATAAGATAGTGATTGATAGAGTTCTCTAGTCACTATCACCAAGTTACTAGAACTTCGTGATGAACTGTAATATGCAAGGGATGACGAAAACGATTCCCGAGTTCTTCGCGATGCTAAAATCGGCGAAGGTAGAAATCAAGAAAGAGCATCAAGTGTTGATGGTTAACAAGACCACTAGTTTCAAGAAAAGGGGCAAAGGAAAAGAAAGGGAACTTCAAGAAAGAATGGCAAGCAAGTTGCCACTCCCGTGAAGAAACCCAAAGCTAGACCTAAGCCTGAAATTGAGTGCTTCTACTTCAAAGGGAATGGTCACTGGAAGCGGAACTACCCCAAATACTTGGTGGATAAGAAGGATGGCAAGGTGAACAAAGGTATATTTGATATACATGTTATTGATGTGTACTTTACTAGTGTTCATAGTAACCCCAGGGTATTTGATACCGGTTCAGTTGCTAAGATTAGTAACTCGAAATAGGAATTGCAAAATGAATAGAGACTAGTTAAGGGCGAGGTGACGATGTGTGTGATTCCAAGGTTGATAAGATCACCATCGCACACTCCATCTACCTTCAAGATTAGTGTTGGACCAAAATAAATGATATTTGGTGTTTGCGTTGAGCAAGAATATGATTGGATCATGTTTACTGCGATACGGCTATTCATTTAAGTTTGAGAATAATTGTTGCTCCGTTTACATGAATAAAAACCTTCTATGGTCATACACCCAATGGTTTATTGAATCTCGATCGTAGTGATACACATATACATAATATTGATGCCAAAAGATGCAAAGTTGATAATGATAGTGCAACATATTTGTGGCACTGCCGTTTAGGTCATATTGGTGTAAAGTGCATGAAGAAACTCCATACAGATGGATTTTTGGAATCACTTGATTATGAATCATTTGATACTTGCGAACCATGCCTCATGGGCAAGATGACTAAAACTCCGTTCTCCGAAACAATGGAGCAAGCCACTGACTTATTGGAAATAATACATACCGATGTATGTGGTCCGATGAGTGTTGAGGCTCGCGGCGGGTATCATTATTTTTTGACCTTCACAGATGATTTGAGCAGATATGGGTATATCTACTTGATGAAACACAAGTCTGAAACATTTGAAAAGTTCAAAGAATTTCAGAGTGAAGTGGAGAATCATCATAACAAGAAAATGAAGTTTCTATGATCTGATCGCGGAGGCGAATATTTTGAGTTACGAGTTTGGCCTTCATTTAAAACAATGTGGAATAGTTTCACAACTCACGCCACCTGGAACACCACAGTATAATGGTGTGTCCGAATGTCGTAACCACACTTTATTAGATATGGTGCGATCTATGATGTCTTTTACCGATTTACCACTATCGTTTTGGGGTTATGCATTAGAGACAGCTACATTCACGTTAAATAGGGCACCGTCTAAATCCGTTTAGACGACACCATATGAACTGTGGTTTAGCAAGAAACATAAGCTGTCGTTTCTTAAGTTTGGGGTTGCGATGCTTATGTGAAAAAGCTTCAGCCAGATAAGCTTGAACCCAAATCGGAGAAGTGCGTCTTCATAGGATACCCAAAAAAGACTGTTGGGTACACCTTCTATCATAGATCCGAAGGCAAGATATTTGTTGCTAAGAATGGATCCATCTAGAGAAGGAGTTTCTCTTGAAAGAACTGAGTGGGAGGAAAGTAGAACTTGATGAGGTGATTGTACCTTCTCTTGAATTGGAAAGTAGTTCATCATAGAAAACTGTTCCCATGATGCCTACACCAATTAGTGAGGAAGCTAATGATGATGATCATGAAACTTCAGATCAAGTTACTACCGAACCTCGTAGGTAACCAGAGTACGTTCCGCACCATAGTGGTACGGTAATCCTGTTCTGGAAGTCATGTTACTAGACCATGACGACCCTACGAACTATGAGGAAGCGATGATGAGCCCAGATTCCGCGAAATGGCTTGAGGTCATGAGATCTGAGATGGGATCCATGTATGAGAACAAAGTATGGACTTTGGTTGACTTGCCCGATGATCGGCAAGCCATAGAGAATAAATGGATCTTCAAGAAGAAGACTGACGCTGATGGTAATGTTACTGCCTACAAGACTCGACTTGTTCCAAAAGGTTTTCGACATGTTCAAGGAGTTGACTACGATGAGACCTTCTCACCCGTAGCGATGCTTAAGTCAGTCCGAATCATGTTAGCAATTGCCGCATTTTATGATTATGAAATTTGGCAAATGGACGTCAAAACTGCATTCCTTAATGGATTTCTTAAAGAAGAGTTGTATATGATGCAACCAAAAGGTTTTGTCGATCCTAAAGGTGCTAACAAAGTGTGCAAGCTCCAGCGATCCATTTATGGACTAGTGCAAGCATCTCGGAGTTGGAATATACGCTTTGATAGTGTGATCAAAGCATATGGTTTTATACAGACTTTCGGAGAAACCTGTATTTACAAGAAAGTGATGGGAGCACTACAGCCTTTCTGATAAGTATATGTGAATGCCATATTGTTAATCATAACTGATGTAGAATTTTCTGGAAAGCATAAAGGAGTGTTTGAAAGGAGTTTTTTCAAAGAAAGACCTCGGTGAAGCTACTTATATATTGGGCATCAAGATCTATAAAGATAGATCAAGACACTTGATAAGACTTTCGACGAGTACATACCTTGATAAGATTTTGAAGGAGTTCAAAATGGATCAGTCAAAGAAGGAGTTCTTGCCTGAGTTGTAAGGTATGAAGTTGAGTAAGACTCAAAACCCGACCACGGCAGAAGAGAGAGAGAGAATGAAAGTCATTCCCTATGCCTCAGCCATAGGTTCTATAAAGTATGCCATGCTGTATATCAGACCTATTATGTACCTTGCCTTGAGCTTGGCAAAGGGGTACAATAGTGATCCAGGAGTAGATCACTAGACAGCGGTCAAAATTATCCTTAGAGGACTAAGGAAATATTTCTCGGTTATGGAGGTGATAAAGAGTTCGTCGTAAAGAGTTACGTCGATGCAAGCTTTCACACCGATTCAGATGACTCTGAATCTCAATCTAGATACGTATTTAGAGTGGGAGCAATTAGCTAGACTAGCTCCATGTAGAGCATTGTAGACATACAAATTTGCAAAATACATACGGATCTGAATGTGCCAGACCCGTTGACTAAACCTCTCTCACAAGCAAAACATGATCACACCTTAGTACTCTTTGGGTGTTAATCACATAGAGATGTGAACTAGATTATTCACTCTAGTAAACCCTTTGTGTGTTGGTCACATGGCGATGTGAACTATGGGTGTTAATCACATAAAGATGTGAACTATTGGTGTTAAATCACATGGCGATGTGAACTAGATTACTGACTCTAGTGCAAGTGGGAGACTGAAGGAAATATGCCCTAGAGGAAATAATAAAGTTGTTATTTTATATTTCCTTATATCATGATAAATGTTTATTATTCATGCAAGAATTGTATTAACTGGAAACTTGATACATGTGTGGATAGATGGACAAAACACAGGGTCCCTAGTAAGCCTCTACTAGACTAGATCGTTAATCAAAGATGGTTAAGTTTCCTAACCATAGACATGTGATTTCATTGATGAACGTGATCACCTCATTAGGAGAATGATGTGATGGACATAACCCATCCATTAGCTTAACATATTGATCGTTCAGTTTTATTGCTATTGCTTACTTCATGTCAAATACATATTCCTTCGACTACGAGATTATGCAACTCCCGAATACCGGAGGAATACCTTGTGTGCTATCAAACGTCACAACATAACTGGGTGATTATAAAGATGCTCTACAGGTATCTCCGAAGGTGTTTGTTGGGTTGGCATAGATCAAGATTAGGATTTGTCACTCCGAGTATCGGAGAGGTATCTCTGGGCCCTCTCGGTAATGCACATCATGATAAGCCTTGCAAGCAATGTGAATAATGAGTTAGTAGCGGGATGATGCATTACGGAATGAGTAAAGAGACTTGCCGGTAACGAGATTGAACTAGGTATGAAGATACCGACGATCGAATCTCGGGCAAGTAACATACCGATGACAAAGGGAATAATGTATGTTGTCATTACGGTACGACCGATAAAGATCTTCGTAGAATATGTGGGAACCAATATGAGAATCCAGGTTCCGCTATTGGTTATTGACCGGAGACGTGTCTCGGTCATGTCTACATAGTTCTCGAACCCGTAGGGTCCGCACGCTTAACGTTCGATGACGATTTGTATTATATGAGTTATGTGATTTGGTGACCGAATGTTGTTCGGAGTCTCGGATGAGATCAGGGACATGATGAGGAGTCTCGAAATGATTGGGAGGTAAAGATTCATATATAGGACGATAGTATTTGGACACCGGAAGTGTTCTAGGGGTACTGGGTACGTATCGGGTCACCGGAAGGGGTTCCGGGCAACCCCCGGCAAGCTATATGGGCCTTGTGGGCCAAGAGGGGAAATACACCAGCCACAAAGGGGCTGGTGTGCCCCCCATATGGGCTGGACAAATTGGAGAAGGAAAGGGGAAGGAGGAAAGAAAAAAGGGAATAGGATTCCCCCTTCCCCCTCTTCCCTTCCTACTCCGAACAGGAACAGGAAAGGGGGAGGCCGAATTGGGAGGTGCTCAAGTAGGACTCCTCCTACTTGGGGTGCCCCCTTGGCTGCCTCTCCTCCCCTCCAACCTATATATATGAGGGGGGGCACTGCTAGAACACACAAAAAAATTGTTAGCCATGTGCGGCGCCCCTCTCCACAGTTTACGCCTCCGGTCATATTTACGTAGTGCTTAGGCGAAGCCCTGCGCGGGTCACTTCACCATCACCGTCACCACACCGTTGTGCTGACATAACTCTCCCTCGAAACTTTACTGGATCAAGTGTTTGAGGGAAGTCTTCAAGCTGAACGTGTGCAGAACTCGGAGGTGACGTATGTTCGGTGCTTGATCGGTTGAATCGAGAAGACGTTCGACTACATCAACCGCGTTAAGCTAACGCTTCTGCTTTCGGTCTACGAGGGTATGTGGACACACTCTCCCCCTCTTGTTGCTATGCATCTCCTAGATAGATCTTGCATGAGTGTAGGATTTTTTTTTGAAATTGCATGCTATGTTCCCCAACAGTGGTATTAGAGGCAGGTCTAAGCGTAGATGATATGCACGAGTAGAACACAAAGAGTTGTGGGCGATGATAGTCATACTGCTTACCACCAATGACTAATTTTGATTCGGCGGTATTGTTGGATGAAGCAACCCGGACCAACCTTACATGACCACGTTTGTTGGGGATATGACTATCAGGCATGACCCGCCACGAGGGGCCGGGTCATCCTGATGACCATTCATCTCCATGAAGCCCAAGTTCGTAATGGCGGTTCATAGATAGGCTGAGTCGAGGTCCCAAGCCCAAAGGCGGCTTAAGGTCCATGGTTATAAACTGCCATGTATCCATGACTTGTATTATAAGGCATATGTAATTGGTCTCCGAGCCGGACACGTATATGAGCCGGCCGGGACTCTGCAGACTACGGGGCATCTACCCGTGTATATAAGGGGACGACCCGGCGGCGGCTTAGGAGAAGAAAAGAACAGATCGAGAGCCAGGATTAGCAATTTCACTCCCTGGTCATCGAAACCCTAGAAATACCACCTCAAACTGGATTAGGCCTTTACCTTCACCGCAAGGGGACGAACCAGTATAAACTCCTCGTGTCCTTTGCCCTGTTTAACCCCTTTAAGCTAATCTCATTGCGATGGCTCCACGACTAAGTCCTCACACTAGGACATCTGACGTGAAAATTCCACGATAGTTGGCGCCCACCGTGGGGCTATCGCACGATGGTTTCAAGTTCTTAGAGGGCAGCTTCGATGGGCTCAAGGGATACGCCGTGGGCCGGATGACCAAGAGTCATCGCGGCAAGCTCTACATCGACAAAGCAGGCTGGGGCCCCGAGGCCGGCTCAATTGAGTACGGGTACCGGGTCCCCTTCGGCGGAATTCACGTCTTCATTGGCAAAATCGGCGAGCCGGGCCCTGAGCCGAACATCTGCACCGACATCATCGAGACGGCTCAACGTGCGAGACCCGCCCGTGTTCAGCCCGCCATGAAACGTGCCTTCGTGGGATTCGTCCATGGAGCGGAACCTGAGGATAGATCGGTGTCTGGCGGTGAGACGGTCGTTTACTCCGATGGTGAATCGTCCACCGGCGAGACCGAGTCTTTGTACCAACTGCAAGACGGCCAGCTCGGGGGCTGTTCCGATGGCGACAGTATTCCGGACCCCTGTGAGCTGCCGAACCGGGTTGCGATCTTCATGGCTGGTACACAGCCGGTGCAGCACTCATCGACTGCAGCAGCACTGATTTCCAGGTCAGCAGCGGCGACGGCTGCCGGGGCAGGAGGCCCTGTGCGCCCGCTGGCTCAAGTCTTAACTGACTTAGTGGATAAACTGACATTGCTGGTAACAACGGTGGTTAACTCGGCAGATCAGGATCAACACAATGCGGCAATTGCAAAATTGCGTGATGAGATAGCACAAGCTAAGGAGGAGCTGAATGCGGAAAACGTGAGGATGGCTGAGGAGCGAGCCGCTCTGGATGCACAGGCGTAGCGGATTCAGTCAGAGTCATACCGGCTCATGCTAGATTAGAACGCTTCAAATGATGTCATGAGGAGGAGGCATCGGAGTCATCTGCCCCCGGTTTACGAGGTGAGGAATCTCTTTAACACGCCAGGAGCAGGAACCAGTAACCCGACAGTGGTAAACCGGGTCGAGACACCCGGGGCGGGCATGCCGGTTCAGCCACGAACGAAAGACCCGCCTCGTCAGAGCAATAACCCGCTGCAGCACGTGCCAACACCACCGGGTCATTACTCTAACCCTTTGGATAACATGATCGCTGCAGCGTCACGATTAGCGGCTCTCCCGGTTGAAGGTGAATCTCCGACGACGGTTGAAACACGGAGGGCTAGAGAGTTCCTTCAAACTGCTTTAGTTCAGCAGCAGGCGTATTCTTACAGTCGTGACAGGATTCATTCCACCCCTCGCCCAAGCCGGAGTTATAGCAGGCATATGGATGAACCGGCTGTATCAAGCAGTGCGCGAAACCGTAACCCGCCGCGCGGGAATAACCCGGCGGGCGGCGGTGCTGATGCTCAGAACGTGGTGGATCAAGGTAGAGCACGCCGAGAGGCCGAGTTAGAGGCACAGTATGCGGCCTGTTAACCTACTCCGGTTCGTCCGACAACCTCAGTGGAGCCGGGTGTAACTTTCAGGAATTTGGGCGTGCCGTGTTTAGTGCCGGCTCTACGTAATGAACATCTGCCCAAGGATTTCAAGGGTCCCCGTAAGGTGCCTAATTATACAACCGACTTAGCTCCCGAGGCATGGATTGAGAGTTATGAGATGGCCATGGAATTGCTGGATGTTAGCGAAGCTGCGTGTGCTAAGTATTTCCCCTTGATGTTGGAAGGGACGGCCCGTACTTGGTTAAAGGGGCTCCCTGCCAACTCCATTGGGTCATGGCCCGAGTTAAAGGCTCGGTTTATCCAAAATTTTAAAGACACATGCAAGCAGCCCATGTCAATTGCGGATTTGGCCGCATGTGTCCAAGAAGAAGGTGAATCGACGACTCATTGGGTGCGTCGGGTTTTGACCATCCTGCACTCGTCAGATCGCATCAAGGCCGACTCAGCGGTCTTAATGTTGGAGAGTAATTGCCGGTTCACGCCCCTAAAGCAGAAATTGGGGCGGCTCAAACGCCACTGCAATGACATGGGGATGCTCATGGCGGCTCTGGGTAAGTATGCTGACTCTGATGGTACCAAGGACCTCGAGTCTGATGATGATAAGCCGGGAAAGGGAAAGAAGAGCAGCAACACGAAGGGGCAGCAGCATAACCCGGCGAGCCAAGGAGGCAACGGTAAGAGCAAAGCTGATAATAGTTTTGACTTTGTGCCTAACACCAATGTGCAGAATAATGGTCCGCGTCGTAAGGGTAAACCGCCCCCGCAGAATGGAGGATCAGGCATCAACCTTGAGCAGCTGTTAAATCAGCCCTGCCCAAAGCACGGGACGTGAGAAAGGCCGTCTACGCACCTCTGGAAGGATTGCTTCATTTTGAAAGAGTTTAAGAATTCAAACTTTTACCAAGGCGGTCATGGACCGGGTGGCGGTTCAGGATCCAGCTTTCAGGGACCGGGTTATGGTGGTGGCGGCTCTAACTCTAGGTTTCAAGGAAATCAGGGCAATCATGGTAATCAAGGTGGTTACAATCAACAGAATAACCAGGGGAATCAACAGCAGCAGCAGTCTGGTTATCAGAGCAACCCGAAGCAGTTGAATAGTGTATAGTATCATGTCTTTACCACTAGCTTATGTAAGCGCGACCAGAAGCTTCATAAGAGGGCAGTCAATGCCGTTGAGCCAGCGGTTCCCCGTTACTTGCGCTGGTCTGAGCAGCCCATTGTATGGAGCCGGGAGGATCACCCGCCCCGGGTTGACAATCCGGGTCACTTGGCTCTAGTAGTTGCACCTCAGGTTAGAGGATATAAGTTCACCAAGGTACTCATGGACGGAGGGAGCAACATCAACATCCTTTATTATGAAACCTTCCGCTGCATGGGGTTGACTGATAAAAACCTTAAGCTGTCAAACATCGTTTTTCATGGCGTGGTGCCTGGTAAGTCGGCTTATCCGGTTGGTAAGATAGCTCTGGAGGTTGCTTTTGGAGATGATCATGACTCTAGGTCTGAGACATTGACTTTTGAAGTGGTCAAAATCCAAAGCCCGTATCACGCTCTTTTTGGACGGCCGGCTTACGCCAAGTTCATGGCACGACCTTGTTATGTGTATCTGCAGCTTAAGATGCTGGGTCACAAGGGAACTATTATGATGCATGGGAGCCGGAGGATAGCCTTGGAGTGTGAGGAAGGAGACGCTGCTTATGCTGAGTCTGCTTGCGCCACGGAGGAGCTGAAATTTTACAAAGATAATGTTGACCCGGCGGACATGACGTCTCTAAACAAGCCAACCACAGAGCAGGATCCTTCACTCAAATTTAAGTCGGCAGATGACACTAAGATGGTTGACTTCGTTCCTGGCGATTCATCGAAGCAGTTCAGTATCAGTGCCAATCTGGATCCGAAATAGGAAAGCGCGCTCATCGAGTTCATCCGTGAGAACCGGGACATCTTTGCATGGAAACCTTCAGACATGCCAGGTGTACCGAGAGAACTCACTGAGCACACTCTTAATATTGATCCAAAGTTTAAGCCAGTCAAACAGTTTCTTCGCCGATTCAACGAGGAGAGGCGGAAGGCCATTGGAGAGAAAGTGGCCCAGCTCTTGGCAGCTGGGTTTATCGTGGAAGTTTTCCATCCTGAATGGTTGGCTAACCTGGTGCTGGTACTCAAGAACAATGGCACTTGGCGGATGTGTGTGGATTACACGGACTTGAACAAGGCTTGTCCGGCTGATCCGTTTGCTCTCCCTCGTATTGATCAAATCATTGATGCTACGGCGGGTTGTGAGCGTCTGAGTTTTTTGGATGCTTATTCTGGTTATCATCAGATCAAGATGGCAGTTAAGGACCAGGAGAAGACAACTTTCATTACTCCGTTTGGAGCCTTCTGCTATGTGTCTATGCCTTTTGGGCTCAAGAGTGCCCAGGCGACTTATCAGCGGTGTGTGCAAATTGCCTTCACAATCAGATTGGGCATAATGTTCATGATTATGTCGATGACATTGTGGTGAAGTCAAGAAAGAAGGAAACCCTGATTGATGATTTGAAGGAGACATTTGATAATCTCCGGGTCTACAAGATGATGCTTAATCCGGCTAAATGTGTCTTTGATGTACCTGCAGGCAAGCTCTTGGGTTTTTTGGTTTCTAACAGAGGCATTGAAGCTAACCCGGAGAAAATCAAAGCTATCACTTCTCTGGCTAAGCCGGCATGCATTAATGATGTTCAGCGTTTGGCGGGTCGTATTGCCGCTTTGAGCCGGTTCATAAGCTGACTGGGTGAGAAGGCTATCCCCCTCTATCAAATGATGAAGAAAACAGATCATTTTGTTTGGAGTGATGCGGCTAACCAAGCATTTGAGGATTTGAAGAAACAGTTGGTTGAGCCGCCCGTGCTTGCCGCCCCTGTTGATAAAGAGCCTCTATTGTTATACGTGGCTGCTAACAGCCGGGCCGTCAGTGTGGCTATAGTGGTAGAGAGGAAGGAAGCATGCAAGGAATATCCGGTTCAACGACCGATTTATTATATCAGTGAGGTCCTCATTGAGTCCAAGCAGAGATACCCACATTGGCAGAAGCTTGTGTATGGAGTTTTCATGGCAAGCCGGAAGCTTAAGCAATATTTTCAGGGTCATCCCATCACTGTGGTTAGTTCTGCTCCTTTGGGGGATATCATCCAAAACAGGGATGCAACTGGCTGGGTTGCTAAGTGGGCCATTGAACTTGGGCCGCACGGGCTAAAATATGTGCCTTGTACGGCTATCAAGTCTCAAGCGCTTGTGGATTTCATCAATGATTGGACAGAGTTGCAGGCACCAGAGGAAAAGCCGGACAACACGTATTGGACTATTCACTTTGACGGGTCTAGGCAACTGGAGGGCTCGGGGGCTGGAGTTGTCTTGACTTCCCCACGAGGTGATAAATTTTCCTATGTCCTCCGATTAATGTTCCCTTGTACTAACAATGCAGCTGTGTATGAGGCCCTGCTCCATGGTCTTCGGGTAGCTAAGGAGATGAATTTAAGCCGGGTGAGATGCTTTGGTGATTCAGATCTGGTGGCCCAGCAGGTCTCTGGTACTTGGGATTCAAAGGATCCGCTTATGGCGGCTTATCATCGGGAGGTCGATGCCATTGCAGGTCACTTCAAAGGTTATCAGGTAGAACATATCGATCAAAGGAAGAATGAGGCGGCTGATAATTTAAGCCGGCTAGGTTCTCAGCGTAAGCCGGTACCACCAAACACGTTCCTGGATGTTCTACTCAATCCTTCGGTCAAGTTGCCTACGGAGGAGGACCTTGCTATTCCTGACCCGGAGGCACAGTTGGTGGCGGCTCTTCATGTTATTCCTGATTGGACAGTGCCCTATTTGGCTTACATGACCCGGGGTGAGTTACCTGAGGATGAAATTTTGGCCAGGCAGATAACCCGACGATCTAAGTCAATGACAATAGTCAATGGGGAGCTGCACCATTGCAGTGTTACAGGGGCGTTTCAGCGGTGCGTCTCTCCTGAAGAAGGTTGTGAGATTCTGCGTGAGATCCACGAAGGAGATTGTGGTCATCATGCCGACTCTAAATCTCTGGTAGCCAAGGCTTTTCGTCAGGGCTTCTATTGGCTGACGGCTCATGCTGAGGACTTGGTCAGAAAATGTGACGGTTGTCAGAAGTTTTCACGACGAGCTCATGTTCCGGCTCAGGAATTGAGGATGATTCCAATCACTTGGCCATTTGCAACTTGGGGGCTTGACATGGTTGGACCTTTCAAGAGGTCCAAGGATAAGAAGACCCACCTCTTGGTGGCGGTTGATAAATTCGCAAAGTGGGTCAAGGCAGAGCCGGTGAGCAAGTGTGATGCAGCCACGGCAGTTCAGTTCATGAAGAAGGTGATCTTCCGCTTTGGTTTTCCACACAACATTATAACAGATAATGGCACTAATCTCTCCAAGGGTGCTATGAAAGAATTTCGTCAACGTGAGCATATCCGGCTTGATATATCATCAGTGGCTCACCCCCAGTCTAATGGTCAAGCAGAGAGAGCCAATCAAGAGATCTTGAGAGGCATTAAGCCCCGGCTTATGGTTCCTTTACAGCGAACGCTGGGTTGTTGGGTGGAGAAATTGCCTTTTGTGTTATGGAGCATTAATACTACCCCAATAGGTCTACAGGTTATACACCTTTTTTCATGGTCTACGAAGCAGAATCGGTTCTCCCTAGTGACATCCGTCACGACTCACCTTGTGTGGCGGCTTATGTTGAAGTGAACAATGAACAAGCACGTCAAGACGCACTGGACCTGTTAGATGAGAAACGGGACATAGCGGCGGCTCGTTCGGCGATTTACCAGCAAGATCTGCGTCGTTACCACAGCCGCCGGGTTAAAACCAGAACTTTTCCAAGAAGGCGATCTAGTGCTCTGACTCATCTAGGATCAGACAGATATGCACAAGTTATCCCCACCTTGGGAAGGACCTTTTGTGGTCAGCAAGAATCTAAACAACGGGTCATACTACCTTATCGATGTTCGAGAGCACAAAGACTCACGTAAGTCGGAGGAGGAGACCCACCGGCCTTGGAATATTGCTCATCTTCGGCCTTATTACACTTGAGCCATTGGCTCTTCTGATGTACATATTATAATGTATATATTATGATCAATATAATAAAGTCGGCATGCCTGTCAAAGCAGGGCCTCTGTCGTTTTGTCTTTGAATCATGAGTTTTTGGTCACTTGGGGGCTTGCTACCCAGATTAAAGGGACCAAAGAGAGTCTGTTGCCAAAGCACAACTCAAACATAGGTTCCCATTGAGCATAGCTCAGAAATATTTCTTGGGGGCTCTTTTGTTCTAAAAAACAAGAGTTGCTATAACCCTTGTAATAGGCTTAAAAGCCAGGCTTGGAAGCCAGGTGTATTCACCCAAAACCCCGGGTTATCCTGCCTGTGTGCCAGATGCTTCTCCATCAGGTAATCTTGATTGACCCGGCGAACTCTTAATAGTCAATCTTTTCAACAAGACCCTGAACTAGTTAAGGTTAAAACACCGGTCTGTCATGAGAGGGCACGACTTACAGATAGCAAGGAGAAGCTCAGGCTGATAAAGCCGCCTTCCTTGAAACTTGGATACATCGGCCTGTGATGCACGATGCTGCTCTAACCCCACGTACTCCTGATAAGTCTATCTTTAAATAAGAACTGAACTTATCCGGGTTAAAATATCGATTGGGTAAATGAGGGCCGGCTCACAGAAAGCGCGTACCTTCCAGTGGCTAATGCTAGTTTCATTGAAGAAGAAAATTTTGGCTTGGCGGCCTATGAAAGCCTCGAAATTTTTCTGTTGATTTAATTTGAAAGTTTTTTTTTGCGTTTTCTCTTATGACATCGTCATACATGGTTGAAAACCAGTAATGCTTATAATGCCTTATGAATCATATATCACAATAGGCCGGTGTTTATTAACCGAGCCTGGCTTTTGACTATAAGTCGCCAGCATGACATAAAATAGTGTCCGGTGTTGATTGACCCGGCCTGGCTATATTCATAAGCTGGAAACGTATGATAATTCCCAATGATCAAGTTTTGGGTTATTGCCCTTATTCTACCGATGTGGTAAACCAACAGTGTGATCAAATATCACAGGTATGACATATTCTGTTATAATTAAGCCAGTCCTGATTATAGGGGTGATTGTGTATTGGGCATTATGACCCGTCCTGCGGTAAACCGTGGGACACTTGTGATCTGTTTTTGTATACATGAACAGATTCAAAGTTGTTATTATAAACATCAGTGGCAAATATTTAATTGACAGTCTTCTACACGGCAGATTCAAAGTTTCACTATCCTATTACACAGCCTCCATGGGCTAAATAAGACAAAAGTGTTTTTTCAAAAGCTCAAGTTTAGAGCCGCCTGGCGGTTCAGTCTTCTTGGCCTTGCCGCTCGGAGTCTTCTGCGTCATCCTTTGCTGGCTCTTCGTCTTCTTCCACTGACTGAAAAGTTGGTGATGACCAATCGATGCTCGATAAATCTTCAAATTCAGCTTCATCATCTATAAGCTCAGACGGATCGACTTCAGGAGCAAAGGTGTGCTTACGGATTGGCGGGATTAAGTCCATCACTTTGTAAGCCGGAGTTGGCATCTTCTTATTCTCCTAGTCATAAGTCGGATGATACTTGGAGAGGTTCGAGTCATTGGCAATAAGAGTGGTCATTGGACGGATTTCCTTTACGCAGGCTGATTCAAGCTTGGGTAACCAGTAGCTACCTCAGACGGGTCAAGCTCTGGTACCCACGCCTTGGACCGGCTTAAAGCCGTCACAGCGCCGGCTCTGGCAGCTGATCGCTTTATCTCTTCAAGTCTTACAGGCAACACAGAGAGTTTCTTAAAACATCTATCAACTAAGTTGGTACTTGACCTGCTGGTGAAATAGCAGCTAATGTGCGTTGAGTCCTGGTGTACAGCTGCTCAACAAGTGTGTAGACAACTTTCAGCTTCATCAGCATGTCTTGATTGAGATTGCTGCTCCTAGGACCTGAAGATATTGCAGAATGCTTAAAATGGCGGGTTATATGATCAAAATAATGATTCACTTCAGATGCTTGATAAAGGCGATTTACCAAAGATAGTTGAAACCATCTGATTCACACGATTTTTTAAACCGGAAAGCTCATTGGTTACTTCTTGAAGCGCTGCCTCGGCCTTCCCAGCATGTTGGGTCAAAGCCCTCTTTTCATCCGCCCAAGTCTTTTTCTCTGCTTCATAGTCGGTCTTCACTTTTTCCGACTCAGCTACGCTAAATTGGAATTTCGACTCAGCCTTCCGGGTCTCAGTTTCCTGAGTCGTCAGCCGGGTCTTGGCATCATTTAATTGAGATTCTAGCTCAGCAGTGGCAGCCTATATAAGGAGCAGAGTTGTCAAATATCAAGTTTATCAGATTACAAGTCCCAAGACTTTTGCCAGCAACAACACTTGACACCTGGGGGCTAATGTCTATCGAAGCAAATTTTTCAAAACAGCGGCTCTAATAAAGTCCCAAGTACTTTGCAAGCAAGACTACTTGGCACTTGCGGGCTAATGCATACCATTTGTTTTTTCTTCATTATGAGCCGGAAGTGATGTAACTGTCCCAACCAACTCATGGGGGCAATGCAGTCAAGATCTTTCTTCTTATACAAAGACAAATTAGGACCGGCTCATTCCCATGGATTAAGCCGGCCCTTGGGGGCTACGGACGGAAAGCTCAACTTGTACAAACATCTGGTTTACATTTAAACCGGCCAAGGAGGGATTCTAGGACAGAAGCTATGGATTTTTTCTGAAGTCTACAACCTATTCAATCTTATCACAGCTAGTCGACTTGGGGGCTGGCAGGATATGTATACAAATTACTTAAAAGCTGAAAGTCATACCTCATATTTTTGGTGCATCTGCTTCACCATATCAATTTCGAGGCCACGGCTAGTGTGGACCTGGCTGGGATAGCCAGAGAGGATCTCATTGCTGCTCAGTTGCGAGTAGTGAGAAATATCAAACTTCTGTTTCCGCCTCTCAATAACTTCTTGTTTGGCAGTATGTTTTGCCAGAGCTATTGGATTTCCCGGCTCTATAAAGCCGGTGCCAGTAATCAATACATCATCGTCTTGAGGCTCGGATGGCTTAGACGAACCCGAGGGGGCAGAAGTTGAAGGATTAATAGCAGTGCCACCAAGGCTAAGATCTGGAATCTCAGGAGGGGTGACAGTGACAGGTTCTTCCGGCTGTTTATCGGAAGCCTCAGGGACAGAGACTTGTTGTTCCAGCTCAGTGATTTCAGGTGTTTCTGTTGGGTTGATCACTTTAGCCTTCTTGTTTGGCTTTGCTTGGCCCCTACAGAGGTTATGATAAGTCAGTATTAAAATAAGAATATATGAAGTTATAGAATAGAGCTAGTTGTTGTTACCCAGGGGCAGTCTTGAAAGTCGGCATTTCAGTTTGTGATGAGCCGTCAGAAGAAGAACAAGCAAGTTTCTGGTCAATGATCATTAAAAGAGTTAAGTGACAAATAAGTAAGACCCGTCAGCAGATGAGAAGAATTTTACAAAGTTTTTTTTAAAAGAGAGTACCTCATTTCGGCGTTTCCGAGGAGCAGGGGTGTTCGGTAAGCCGGAGGATAATTCATCACCTCCACTGGTCCGGGTCTGGCGACGGCTTTCATGTTGCTGTCGTTTCAAAAGAAAGTGAGGATCTAAGTAAGCCAACGGGTGTGAAAACCTTACTTTCCGGGTTACTTGTCGAAGTTTCTATCTTGGCAAAGATTCTGAGCCGGAGGAAATAATAGTTACCTCTTCTTCAGCTGCTTGGCTGGCTCCTGTCTCAGCCTGATAATAATCAGTGTCAATAAGATGGTTGAAAAATAAGCCAAGAGAGTCAAGGGCTACCTCCGACTCAGAGGTATCATCCAGCTTGAGCAGGTCAGAGGCGCTGGGTTTCTTTTTCTTCTTGGTGGTCTTCTTGGAGGTTTTCCTAGCGGCTTTCTTGGCAGCCCAGGCCTTCTTAGCAGCCTCGTGGTCATATTCCGCCTTCCAGAATTCCGACTTAGCCTGCAGAGGTTGTCAAAGGTTGAGTTAATCAGATATTCCAATAATGAGGTGAAGATATAATAAGTTCAGAGGCTTACATCTGGTGGCGGGTTAAGCTTGCTGAAAGGGGCCAGGCCCACTTTGACACAATCCTGCGGGTCTTCATTTAGAAGAGGCTTCACCATTTCATTGATTGCTTCCTCAGTTAATGGTTCGGAGCTGTGGCACAAGGAATCTTTTTCATGACCAGTGTAGGTACCCATTAAGCCGGTACAACGGCTCAACGGGATGATCCACCAAGAAACCCAGCACCTGACTAAATCAACTCCGGTCAGCCCGTTTCCTAGCAGAGCTTTGACTTTCACGATAGTAGGTGCAATCTTCTTCCGTTCAGCGGTAGTAAGCTTTTCAAGAAGATTATGTTTGGGGTTCAGGCGCTCAATACAGTAACCCGGCAGAGGATTCTCATCAGCCGGAGAAGTGCCTTTGCAGTAAAACCACGTCTAGTTCCAGTCTTTAGGGTGACTCGGCAACATGGCATAAGGGAAGATGGCGTCTCTGCGATGTTGAATTGAGATTCCGCCTAGTTCCAAGCTAGGACCATTGGTAAATTCAGTCTGGCGGTTTAAATAAAAATACTCTCGAAAGAGGTCAACACTGGGTTCCTCTTGAAGGTACACCTCACAAAAGACTTGAAAGTTGCAAATGTTTGACACGGAATTGGGTCCGATATCTTGAGGGTGGAGCTGGAAGAAGTGCAACACGTCTCAAAAAAACTTAGAGCCGGGTGGTGAGAAGCCCCGGTCCATGTGGTCAGTAAAGACAATGACTTCGTCGTCTTTCGGTTGAGGTCTCTCTTCGCCCGGGTTAGGAGCACGATAATGCATCACGCTCTTGGCGGCTAAATATCCGATTTTGAAAAAAATCCTTGAGAGTGCTCTCGGTGACGATGGAAGGGACCCAATTGCAGGTGTACACTATTTTAGGCGGCAATGTGGAAGAAAACCTAAAGGAAAGAAAAATTGCTAGTTTAAGTTAATTGGTGAAATCACAGTTTAAGTACTGATAGTATACATTCAGGACGGCGGCTTAAGTGAGGACTAATGGTATATGAATAATTGTAAGCCGGATGTGTAAGCCGCCATGAAGAGTACATGTATTAAAAATCTGACAGAGGGTAAAATTCTACTAAGTGTTGGACAAACAGGTTTCACAGATTACAGTTAGAAATTTGGATCTAAAACTGGGCAGAAAAAGGGAATAAAACTGAAATCTACAGAGGCGATAGTGCAAGTGCATAGGTGTTCTAAAAGGGAGCTGCAGCGATGAGGATATGTTCTAGTATTAAAAATAGATGCGGAACTGCTACCGCGCAAGATCTGTGTGGTTTGTGGATCTAATCCATGGATACAGACAAAGAATAAAGACGGCGGCGATGAACACTGACGAGCACCGACGTACATTGAAGAACATAGAAACCCTAATGCCAGATCTACGACGGAGGAATAAGGGCTTACTGATGCTGATGAGATGGCGGGGAGGTGCTGCGGTTCTCTGGTCCGTTCAGGGTGATGCAGTGGCCGGAGTTGAAGACGGAGGCGGAGGACGACGACGGCGGAGCTCGTGCAGGTCAGCGCGTCGCAAGGAGGAAGAAAAGATGAGAAGGAAAGAGGGGGAATGAGAGGAGAGCCCGAGGCGTTATTTATAAAGGCTTGGAAGGACAAACGACAGGCGAAAATCGAGGATCCAAAAAATGGATAAGTGACAACACAGGTGCCTTGATTTCCGGGAAGACAGTAAAATAAGAAATTTATTAAGATTTGGGTTCTGTGAAGCATTAATGGCAGGTGACGTCATGGCGGGTCACTGAAAATTCAGGAGATGACGTCATGGCGGGTTACAGTTTTTTTCAAGATGAGGAAGGATTTTTCTAAATATTGAAGATTGACATGAACAAGTTCAAATCAACCCGGGGCCTAATGTTGGGGATATGACTATCAGGCATGACCCGCCAGGAGGGGCCGGGTCATCCTGATGACGATTCATCTCCATGAATCCCAAGATCGTAATGGCGGTTCATAGATAGGCTTAGTAGAGGGCCCAAGCCCAAAGGCGGCTTAAGGTCCACGGTTATAAACCGCCATGTATCTATGACTTGTATTGTAAGGCGTATGTAATTAGTCTCCGAGCCGGACACGTATATGAGCCGGCCGGGACTCTGTAGACCACAGGGCGTCAACCCGTGTATATAAGGGGACGAACCAGCGACGGCTTAGGGCAAGAAACAAGATATGGAGAGCCAGGCTTTCGCTCCCTGGTCATCGAAACCCTAGCAATACCACCTCAAACTGGATTAGGCCTTTACCTTCACCGCAAGGGGCCGAACCAGTATAAACTCCTTGTCTCCTTTGCCCTTTTTAACCTCTTTAAGCTAATCTCGTTGCGATGGCTCCACAACTAAGTCCTCACACTAGGACATCTGACGTGACAAATCCACGACAACGTTCATGAGACTAGTTCCACCGACAGACATGCAACTTGTTTTTCATAAAGGTGGTTGGCAGGTGTCTGTTTCTCCAACTTTAGTTGAATCGAATTTGACTACGGCCGGTCCTTGTTGAAGGTTAAAACAGCGAACTTGACGAAACATCGTTGTGGTTTTGATGCGTAGGTAAGAATGGTTCTTACTAGAAGCCCGTAGCAGCCACGTAAATTTGTAACAACAAAGTAGAGGACGTCTAACTTGTTTTTGTAGGGCATGTTGTGATGTGATATGGTCAAGACATGATGTGATATACGTTATTGTATGAGATGATCATGTTTTGTAGAAGTTATCGGCAACTGGAAGGAGCATTATGGTTGTCGCTTTATTGTATGAAATGCAATCGCCATGTAATTGCTTTACTTTATCACTATGCATTAGCGAAAGTTGTAGAAGCAATAGTTTGCGAGACGACAACGATGCTATGATGGAGATCACGGTGTCAAGCCGGTGACGATGGATATCATGACGGTGCTTTGGAGATGGAGATCAAAGGCACAAGATGATGATGGCCATATCATGTCACATATTTTGATTACATGTGATGTTTATCTTTTATGCATCTTATTTTGCTTAGTATGGCGGTAGCATTATAAGACGATCCCTCACTAAAATTCCAAGGTATAAGTGTTCGCCCTGAGTATGCACCGTTGCGACAGCTCGTCGTGCCGAGACACCACGTGATGATCGGGTGTGATAAGCTCTACGTTCACATACAACGGGTGCAAGACAGTTTTGCACATGCGGAATACTCGGGTTAAACTTGATGAGCCTAACATGTACAGACATGGCCTCGGAACACTGGAGACCGAAAGGTCGAACGTGAATCATATAGTAGATATGATCAACATAGAAATGTTCACCATTGATGACTACTCCATCTCACGTGATGATCGGACATGGTTTAGTTGATTTGGATCACGTATCATTTAGATGACTTGAGGGATGTCTATCTAAGTGGGAGTTCTTAAGTAATATGATTAATTGAACTTAATTTATCATGAACTTCGTCCTGATAGTATTTGCATATCTATGTTGTAGATCAATAGCTTGCGATGTAGCTCCCCGTTTATTTTTGATATGTTCCTAGAGAAAAATAAATTGAAAGATGATAGTAGCAATGATGCAGACTGGGTCCGTGATATGAGGACTATCCTCATTGCTGCATAGAAGAATTATGTCCTTGATGCACCGCTAGGTGACGGACCTATTGCAGGAGCAGATGCAGACATTATGAATGTTTGGCAAGCTTGGTATGATGACTACTTGATAGTTTAGTGCGCCATGCTTTACGGCTTAGAACTAGGACTTCAAAAACGTTTTGAAAGCCACGGAGCATATAAGATGTTCCAAGAGCTGAAATTGGTATTTTAGACTCATGCCCGAGTCGAGAGGTATGAGACCTTTGACAAGTACTTTGCCTACAAGATGGAGGAGAATAGCTCAACCAGTGAGCATGTGCTCAGAATGTCTGAGTACTACAATCGCTTGAATCAAGTGGGAGTTAATCGTCCAGATAAGATAGTGATTGACAGAGTTCTTTAGTCACTATCACCAAGTTACTAGAACTTCGTGATGAACTATAATATCCAAGGGATGACGAAAACGATTCTCGAGCTCTTCGCGATGATAAAATCGGCGAAGGTAGAAATCAAGAAATAGCATCAAGTGTTGATGGTTAACAAGACCACTAGTTTCAAGAAAAGGGGCAAAGGAAAAGAAAGGGAACTTCAAGAAATAATGGCAAGCAAGTTGCCACTCCCGTCAAGAAACCCAAAGCTAGACCTAAGCCTGAAACTGAGTGCTTATACTGCAAAGGGAATGGTCAATGGAAGCGGAACTACCCCAAATACTTGGCGGATAAGAAGGATGGTAAAGTGAACAAAGGTATTTTTCATATACATGTTATTGATGTGTACTTTACTAGTGTTCATAGTAACTCCAGGGTATTTGATATCGGTTCAGTTGCTAAGATTAGTAACTCGAAACAGGAATTGCATAATGAATAGAGACTAGTTAAGGGCGAGGTGACGATGTGTGTGATTCCAAGGTTGATAAGATCACCATCGCACACTCCCTCTACCTTCGAGATTAGTGTTGGACCAAAATAAATGTTATTTGGTGCTTGCGTTGAGCATGAATATGATTGGATCATGTTTATTGCGATACGGTTATTCATTTAAGTCAGAGAATAATTGTTGTTCTGTTTACATGAATAAAAACCTTCTATGGTCATACACCCAATGGTTTATTGAATATCAACCGTAGTGATACACATATTCATAATATTGATGCCAAAAGATGCAAAGTTGATAATGATAGTGCAACATATTTGTGGCACTGCCGTTTAGGTCATATTGGTGTAAAGCGCATGAAGAAACTCCATACAGATGGATTTTTGGAATCACTTGATTATGAATCATTTGATTCTTGTGAACCATGCCTCATGGGCAAGATGACTAAAACTCCGTTCTCCGGAACAATGGAGTGAGCCACTGACTTATTGGAAATAATACATACCGATGTATGCAGTCTGATGAGTGTTGAGGCTCGCGGAGGGTATCATTATTTTATGACCTTCACAAATGATTTGAGAAGATATGGGTATATCTACTTGATGAAACACAAGTCTGAAACATTTGAAAAGTTCAAAGAATTTCAGAGTGAGGTGGAGAATCATCGTAACAAGAAAATAAAGTTTCTACGATATGATCGCGGAGGCGAAATTTTGAGTTACGAGTTTGGCCTTCATTTAAAACAATGTGGAATAGTTTCACAACTCACGCCACCTGGAACACCACAATATAATGGTGTGTCCGAACGTCATAACCGTACTTTATTAGATATGGTGTGATCTGTGATGTCTCTTACCGATTTACCACTATCGTTTTGGGGCTATGCATTAGAGACAACTGCATTCACGTTAAATAGGGCACCGTCTAAATCCGTTGAGATGACACCGTATGAACTGTGGTTTGGCAAGAAACCTAAGCTATCGTTTCTTAAAGTTTGGGATTGCGATGCTTATGTGAAAAAGCTTCAGCCTGGTAAGCTCGAACCCAAATCGGAGCAGTGTGTCTTCATAGGATACCCAAAAAAACTGTTGGGTACACCTTTTATCATAGATCTAAAGGCAAGATATTTGTTGCTAAGAATGGATCCTTTCTAGAGAAGGAGTTTCTCTCGAAAGAAGTGAGTAGGAGGAAAGTAGAACTTGATGAGGTAATTCTACCTTCTCTTGAATTGGAAAGTAGTTCATCACAAAAAACTGTTCCCGTGATGCCTACACCAATTAGTGAGGAAGCTAATGATGATGATCATGAAGCTTCAGATCAAGTTACTACCGAACCTCGTAGGTCAACCAGAGTACGTTCTGCACCACAGTGGTATGGTAATCCTGTTCTGGAAGTCATGTTACTAGACCATGACGAACCTATGAACTATGAGGAAGCGATGATGAGCCCAGATTCCGCTATATGGCTTGAGGCCATGAAATTTGAGATGGGATCCATGTATGAGAACAAAGTATGGACATTGGTTGACTTGCCCGATGATCGGCAAGCTGATGTCTACTACACAACCTTCTTCTTGTAGACGTTGTTGGGCCTCCAAGTGCAGAGGTTTCTAGGACAGTAGCAAATTTCCTCAAGTGGATGACCTAAGGTTTATAAATCCATGGGAGGCGTAGGATGAAGATGGTCTCTCTCAAACAACCCTGCAACCAAATAACAAAGAGTCTCTTGTGTCCCCAACACACCCAATACAATGGTAAATTGTATAGGTGCACTAGTTCGGCAAAGAGATGGTGATACAAGTGCAATATGGATGGTAGATATAGGTTTTTGTAATCAGAAAATATAAAAATAGCAAGGTAACTAATGATAAAAGTGAGCACAAACGATATTGCAATGTGTGGAAACAAGGCCTAGGGTTCATACTTTCACTAGTGCAAGTTCTCTCAACAATAATAACATAATTGGACCATATAACTATCCCTCAACATGCAACAAAGAGTCACTACAAAGTCACTAATAGCGGAGAACAAACAAAGAGATTATTGTAGGGTACGAAACCACCTCAAAGTTATCCTTTCTGATCGATCTATTCAAGAGTCCGTAGTAAAATAACACGAAGCTATTCTTTCCGTTCGATCTATCATAGAGTTCATACTAGAATAACACCTTAAGATACAAATCAACCAAAACCCTAATGTCACCTAGATACTCAAATGTCACCTCAAGTATCCGTGGGTATGATTATATGATATGCATCACACAATCTCAGATTCATCTATTCAACCAACACAAAGAACTTCAAAGATTTCCCAAACTTTCTACTGGAGAGTCAAGACGAAAACGTGTGCCAAACCCTATGCATAGATTCCCAAGGTCACGGAACCCGCAAGTTGATCACCAAAACATACATCAAGTGAATCAATAGAATACCCCATTGTCACCACGGGTATCCCACGCAAGATATACATCAAGTGTTCTCGAATCCTTAAAGACTCAATCCGATAAGATAACTTCAAAGGGAAAACTCAATCCATTACAAGAGAGTAGAGAGGGAGAAACATCATAAGATCCAACTATAATAGCAAAGCTCGCGATACATCAAGATCGTACCACCTCAAGAACACGAGAGAGAGATCAAACACATAGCTACTGGTACATACCCTCAGCCCCGAGGGTGAACTACTCCCTCCTCGTCATGGAGAGCGCCGGGATGATGAAGATGGCCACCGGTGTGGGATCCCCCCTCCGGCAGGGTGCCGAAATAGGGTCCCGATTGGTTTTTGGTGGCTACAGAGGCTTGCGGCGGCGGAACTCCCGATCTAGGTTATGTTCTGGGGGTTTCTGTATATGTAAGAGGTTTTGGTGTCGGGGACAAGTCAGGGGGGTCTCCGAGGCGGCCACGAGGTAGGGGGCGCGCCCAGGGGGGTGGGCGCGTTTCCCACCCTCGTGGGCAGCCCAGGACTCTTCTGGCCCAACTCTTTTACTCCATGGCCTTCTTCTGGTCCAAAAATAAGCTCCGTCAAGTTTCAGGTCAATTGGACTCTGTTTGGTTTTCCTTTTCTGCGATACTCAAAAACAAGGAAAAAACAGAAACTGGCACTGGGCTCTAGGTTAATAGGTTAGTCCCAAAAATCATATAAAATAGCATATAAATGCATATAAAACATCCTAGAAGGATAATATAATAGCATGAATACTTCATAAATTATAGATACGTTGGAGACGTATCAGCATCCCCAAGCTTAATTCCTGCTCGTCCTCGAGTAGGTAAATGATAAAAGAAATAATTTATGAAGTGTGAATGCTAGCAAGTGCATATGTTTGATCAATGATAGTTCCAATCACTTTTTCTAGCATCATTATATATCATAACAGTAGCTCATATCATAAAGCTTGTCATGATCAAGTAACAAGCTATTCACATGTTAAAGTATAGATCATAAACTTTCCCGAAAACTAACAAACCGTTCTCAGTCATCAAACAATTGCAATTCATCTTATTTTCAGGAAGGGTCTATGTAAGAGCTTTGATTTAGAAAATCCCACATACTCAACTATCATATAGTCTTCCATGATTGCTACCACTCAAAGCATATTTTTAGAAAAAATAGCATCCATCGAACATAGAGAAAGATATGGGCTTAGTGTTTCGCCTCCCAACTTATTTATCATATAGATAATTGTCAATGATAATAATTCATGATCAAATATATTTGAATGGCCATATATGCTTAGATCTTTCTCCACCACATGATGCTTGCGAACTAAAAAGTAGGTTAGAATGAGAAGGAATACTACCGACTCTTGCATAAAACTAAAAGATAGGCCCTTCGCAGAGGGAAGCAGGGATTTGCAGAGGTGCCAGAGCTCGAAGCAAAAACAGAGATGAAAATAATTTTTAGAGGTATGCTTTCATTGTCAACATAACGACCAAGAGTTCCCAATATCTTCCATACTACATACATTATAGGCGGTTCCCAAACAAAAAGGTAAATTTTTTACTCCCCCTCCACCAACAATCACACTCCACGGCTTGTCCGAAACAACGGGTGCCGTCCAACTATCAATAATCCTGGGGGAGTTTGTTTAAATTATTTGCGAATTTGTTTTTGATCTTTTGATCATAGGACTGGGCATCCCAGTTACCAGCCATTTTCTCGTGAATGATGAGCGGAATCCACTCATCGTGAGAATAACCCACCTAGCATGGAAGATACTGACAGCCCCTAGTCGCTACATGAGCGATTCGGGCATACAAAACAGATTATTATTTGAAGGTTTAGAGTTTGGCACATGCAAATTTACTTGGAACAGCAGGTAAATACCGCATATAGGTAGATATGGTGGACACTCATGGAATAAACTTGGTTCAAGGAATTTGGATGCACAAGCAGTATTCCCGCTTACTATAGATATCTTGGCTACCAAAGGATTCTAAATAGCAAGCACCACATGTTAGAGGATCCATAACAATATAACTTCTATACAAATATATCCAAGCATAACTCATTATGTTGTGTTCCTTGTCCAACTTCAACTAATTTGCTCAGGTTTGAAAATAACTAATGGGGCTCACAATCATAGAAGATGTCCAAGATAGTATATTTATATGTGAAATCTCTCTTCCTTCAATATTCTTTCATGAATTGTTCAAGTGACCAATACAATGTTTGCTAACATTCAAAAAATTTACCACCTCTACTTCTTATATGTGAAGTCATTAATCCCCATGGGATAAGCATATGAAACATATATAATTTCATATTTATGACATTCAAATCATTCAACCATTTACTCATAGGATATAAGTGAAGCACGCGAGTAAATGACAAACTACTCTAAAAAGATATAAGTGAAGATCAATGAGTAGTTAAATAATTATGTAGCTATGTGAAGACTCTCTCTCATTTAATAATTTCAGATCTTGGGATATTATTCAAACAGCAAGCAAAACAAAATAAAATGACATTTCAAGGATAGCACTCATCATGTGAAGAAGCAAAAACTTAGGCTCAACCGATACTAACCGATAATTGTTGAAGAAGAAAGGTGGGATGCCTACCGGGGCATCCCCAAGCTTAGATGCTTGAGACTTCTTGAAATATTATCTTGGGGTGCCTTGGGAATCCCCAAGCTTGAGCTTTTGTGTCTCCTTAATTCCTCTCATATCATGGTTTCCTAAATCTCGAAAGCTTCATCTACACCAAACTCAACAAGAACTCATGAGATAAGTTAGTATAAACCAATGCAAAAACCTTATCATTTTCTACTGTAACAAATCACTAAAATTATTATTCAACATTGCATACTAAATGCCTCTGCATATTTAATACTCCTATCCTCAAATAGAATCATTAAACAAGCAAACATATGCAAACAATGCAAGCATAACAGCAATCTGCCAAAACAGTACAGTCTGTAAAGAATGCAAGATTCATCATACTTCCCTAACTCCAAGCATTATGAAATTCTACCAAACTGTAGAAAAATTATCAGAGCTCGATATGCAAAAAGTTTCAACATTTTATCATCTTCTGACTTTTCTAGGGAATTTTTGCAACAGCGGTAAACTTTCTGTTTTGAAACAGCAACATGTATACTTGCAAAATAAGCATGGTAAAGGCTATCCTTGACATTTTTATAGAAAATAGAGATGCAAAACATTATTCTAAATAACAGCAAGCAAATACTAACAAAATAAAATGACGCTCCAAGCAAAACACATGTCATGTGGTGAATAAAAATATAGCTCCAAGTAAAGTTACCGATGAACGAAGACGAAAGAGGGGATGCCATGCGGGGCATCCCCAAGCTTAGGCTCTTGGTTATCCTTGAATATTACCTTGGGGTGCCTTGGGAATCCCAAAGCTTAGGCTCTTACCACTCCTTATTCCATAGTCCATCGAATCTTTACCCAAAACTTGAAAACTTCACAACACAAAACTCAACAGAAAACTCGTAAGCTCCGTTACTATAAGAAAATAAATCACCACTTAGGTAATGTTGTGAACTCATTATAAATTCATATTGGTGTAATATCTACTGTATTCCCATTTCTCTATGGTTCATACCCTCCGATACTACTCATAGATTCATCAAAATAAGCAAACAACACATAGAAAACGGAATCTGTCAAAAACAGAACAGTCTGTAGTAATCTGTATCAAACGTATACTTCTGGAACTCCAAAAATTCTTAAATAACTTTTTGGACCTGAGTAATTTGTCTATTAATATTATGCAAAAAGAATCAACTTAAAACCACTCTTCTGTAAAAAATGACTGCTAAACTCGTGAGCGCAAAGTTTCTGTTTTTTACAGCAAGATCACCTTAACTTCCACCCAAGTCTTCCCAAAGGTTCTACTTGGCACTTTATTGAAACAAAAGCTATAAAACATGATTAATACAGTAGCTTAATCATGTGAACACACAAAAACAGTAGGGGTAAATATTGGGTCCCAACAAGCGCTTTTCTTTAATGCCTTTTTAGCTAGGCATGATGATTTCAATGATGCTCACCTAAAAGATAAGAATTGAAACACAAAGAGAGCATCATGAAGAATATGACTAGCACATTTAAGTCTAACCCACTTCCTATGCATAGGGATTTTGTGAGCAAACAACTTATGAGAACAATGATCAACTAGCATAGGAAGGCAAAACAAGCATAACTTCAAAACTTTAAGCACATAGAGAGGAAACTTGATATTATTGCAATTCCTACAAGCATATGTTCCTCCCTCATAATAATTTTCAGTAGCATCATGAATGAATTCAACCATATAACCAGCACATAAAGCATTCTTTTCATGATCTACTTGCATAGAAATTTTACTACTCTCCACATAAGCAAATTTATTCTCATCAATAGTAGTGGGAGCAAACTCAACAAAATAACTATCATGTGATTGAAAATTAAGATCAAGATGACAAGTTTGATGGTCATCATTATTCTTTATAGCATACGTGTCATCACAATAATTATCATAAATAGGAGGCATGCTTTCATCATAATAAATTAGCTCATCAAAGCTTGGGGGACTACACATATCATCTTCATCAAACATAGCATCCCCAAGCTTGTGGCTTTGCATATCATTAGCACCATGGGTATTCAAAGAATTCATACTAACAACATTGCAATCATGCTCATCATTCACATATTTCATGCAAAGAATTCTATGTAATTCTTCTTCTAGTACTTGAGCACAATTTTCCTTCCCATCATTTTAACGAAAGACATTAAAAAGATGAAGCATATGAGATACCCTCAATTCCATTTTTTAGTTTTCTTTTATAAACTAAACTAGTGATAAAACAAGAAACTAAAAGATTTGATTGCAAGATCTAAAGATATACCTTCAAGCACTCACCTCCCCGGCAACGGCGCGAGAAACTGCTTGATGTCTACTACACAACCTTCTTCTTGTAGACGTTGTTGGGCCTCCAAGTGCAGAGGTTTCTAGGACAGTAGCAAATTTCCTCAAGTGGATGACCTAAGGTTTATAAATCCATGGGAGGCGTAGGATGAAGATGGTCTCTCTCAAACAACCCTGCAACCAAATAACAAAGAGTCTCTTGTGTCCCCAACACACCCAATACAATGGTAAATTGTATAGGTGCACTAGTTCGGCAAAGAGATGGTGATACAAGTGCAATATGGATGGTAGATATAGGTTTTTGTAATCAGAAAATATAAAAATAGCAAGGTAACTAATGATAAAAGTGAGCACAAACGATATTGCAATGTGTGGAAACAAGGCCTAGGGTTCATACTTTCACTAGTGCAAGTTCTCTCAACAATAATAACATAATTGGATCATATAACTATCCCTCAACATGCAACAAAGAGTCACTCCAAAGTCACTAATAGCGGAGAACAAACAAAGAGATTATTGTAGGGTACGAAACCACCTCAAAGTTATCCTTTCTGATCGATCTATTCAAGAGTCCGTAGTAAAATAACACGAAGCTATTCTTTCCGTTCGATCTATCATAGAGATCATACTAGAATAACACCTTAAGATACAAATCAACCAAAACCCTAAAGTCACCTAGATACTCCAATGTCACCTAAAGTATCCGTAGGTATGATAATACGATATGCATCACACAATCTCAGATTCATCTATTCAACCAACACAAAGAACTTCAAAGAGTGCCCCAAAGTTTCTACCGGAGAGTCAAGATGAAAACGTGTGCCATCCCCTATGCATAGATTCCCAAGGTCACGGAACCCGCAAGTTGATCACGGAACCCGCAAGTTTCTACCGGAGAGTCAAGATGAAAACGTGTGCCAACCCCTATGCATAGATTCCCAAGGTCACGGAACCCGCAAGTTGATCACCAAAACATACATCAAGTGAATCAATAGAATACCCCATTGTCACCACGGGTATCCCACGCAAGACATACATCAAGTGTTCTCAAATCCTTAAAGACTCAATCCGATAAGATAACTTCAAAGGGAAAACTCAATCCATTACAAGAGAGTAGAGGGGGAGAAACATCATAAGATCCAACTATAATAGAAAAGCTCGCGCATCAAGATCGTACCACCTCAAGAACATGAGAGAGGGAGATTAAACACATAGCTACTGGTACATACCCTCAGCCCCGAGGGTGAACTACTCCCTCCTCATCATGGAGAGCGTCGGGATGATGAAGATGGCCACCGGTGAGGGATCCCCCCTCCGGCAGGGTGCCGGAACAGGGTCCCGATTGGTTTTTGGTGGCTACAGAGGCTTGTGGCAGCGGAACTCCCGATCTAGGTTATGTTCTGGGGATTTCTCTCTATATAAGAGGTTTTGGCGTCGGGGACAAGTCAGGGGGGTCTCCGAAGCGGCCACGAGGTAGGGGGACGCGCCCAGGGGGTGGGCGCACCTCCCACCCTCGTGGGCAGCCCGGGACTCTTCTGGCCCAACTCTTTTACTCCATGGCCTTCTTCTGGTCCAAAAATAAGCTCCGTCAAGTTTCAGGTCAATTGGACTCTGTTTGGTTTTCCTTTTCTACGATACTCAAAAACAAGGAAAAACAGAAACTGACACTATGCTCTAGGTTAATAGGTTAGTCCCAAAAATCATATAAAATAGCATATAAATGCATATAAAACATCCTAGAATGATAATATAATAGCATGAATACTTCATAAATTATAGATATGTTGGAGACGTATCACAAGCCATAGAGAATAAATGGATCTTCAAGAAGAAGACTGACGCTGATGGTAATGTTACTGCCTACAAGGCTCGACTTGGTGCAAAAGGTTTTCGACAAGTTCAAGGAGTTGACTACGATGAGACCTTCTCACCCATAGCGATGCTTAAGTTTTTCCGAATCATGTTAGCAATTGCCGCATTTTATGATTATGAAATTTTGCAAATGGACGTCAAAACTGCATTCCTTAATGGCTTTCTTAAAGAAGAGTTGTATATGATGCAACCAGAAGGTTTTTTCAATCCTAAAGGTGCTAACAAAGTGTGCAAGCTCCAGCGATCCATTTATGGACTGGTGCAAGCATCTCGGAGTTGGAATATATGCTTTGATAGCGTGATCAAAGCATATGGTTTTATATAGACTTTCAGAGAAGTTTGTATTTACAAGAAAGTGAGTGGGAGCACTACAACCTTTCCGATAAGTATATGTGAATGACATATTGTTAATCAAAAATGATGTTGAATTTTGTGGAAAGCATAAAGGAGTGTTTGAAAGGAGTTTTTGAAAGAAAGACCTCGGTGAAGCTACTTATATATTGGGCATCAAGATCTATAAAGATAGATCAAGATGCTTGATAAGACTTTCGATGAGTACATACCTTGATAAGATTTTGAAGGAGTTCAAAATGGATTAGTCAAAGAAGGAGTTCTTGCCTGAGTTGTAAGGTATGAAGTTGAGTAAGACTCAAAACCCGACCACGGCAGAAGAGAGAGAGAGAATGAAAGTCATTCCCTATGCCTCAGCCATAGGTTCTATAAAGTATGCCATGCTGTATATCAGACCTATTGTGTACCTTGCCTTGAGCTTGGCAAAGGGGTACAATAGTGATCCAGGAGTAGATCACTAGACAACGGTCAAAATTATCCTTAGAGGACTAAGGAAATATTTCTCGATTATGGAGGTGATAAAGAGTTCGTCGTAAAGAGTTACGTCGATGCAAGCTTTCACACCGATCCAAATGACTCTGAATCTCAATCTGGATACGAATTGAAACTAGGAGCAATTAGCTAGAGTAGCTCCGTGCAGAGCATTGTAGACATAGAAATTTGCAAAATACATACGGATCTGAATGTGCCAGACCCGTTGACTAAACCTCTCTCACAAGCAAAACATGATCACACCTTAGTACTCTTTGGGTGTTAATCACATAGCGATGTGAACTAGATTATTGACTCTAGTAAACCCTTTGTGTGTTGGTCACATGGCGATGTGAACTATGGGTGTTAATCACATAAAGATGTGAACTATTGGTGTTAAATCACATGGCGATGTGAACAAGATTATTGACTCTAGTGCAAGTGGGAGACTGAAGGAAATATGCCCTAGAGGCAATAATAAAGTTGTTATTTTATATTTCCTTATATCATGATAAATGTCTATTATTCATGCTAGAATTGTATTAACCAGAAACTTGATACATGTGTGAATACATAGACAAAACATAGTGTCCCTAGTAAGCCTCTACTACACTAGCTCGTCAATCAAAGATGGTTAAGTTTCCTAACCATAGACATGTGTTGTCATTTGATGAACGGGATCACATCATTAGGAGAATGATGTGATGGACATGACCCGTCCGTTAGCTTAGCATATTGATCGTTTAGTTTTATTGCTATTGCTTTCTTCATGTCAAATACATATTCCTTCGACTATGAGATTATGCAACTCCCGAATACCGGAGGAATACCTTGTGTGCTATCAAACGTCACAACGTAACTGGGTGATTATAAAGATGCTCTATACGTATCTCTGAAGGTGTTTGTTGGGTTGGCATAGATCGAGATTAGGATTTGTCACTCCGAGTATCGGAGAGGTATCTCTGGGCCCTCTCGGTAATGCACATCATGATAAGCCTTGGAAGCAATGTGACTAATGAGTTAGTTGCAGGATGATGCATTACGGAATGAGTAAAGAGACTTGCCGGTAACGAGATTGAATTAGGTATGAAGATACCGACGATCGAATCTCGGGCAGGTAACATACCGATGACAAAGGGAATAACGTATGTTGTCATTACGGTACGACCGATAAAGATCTTCGTAGAAGATGTAGGAACCAATATGAGATCCAGGTTCCGCTATTGGTTATTGACCGGAGAGGTGTCTCGGTCATGTCTACATAGTTCTTGAACCCGTAGGGTCCGCACGCTTAACGTTCGATGACGATTTGTATTATATGAGTTATGTGATTTGGTGACCGAATGTTGTTTGGATTCCTGGATGAGATCACGGACATGACGAGGAATATCTAAATGATTGAGAGGTAAAGATTCATATATTGGACGGTAGTATTTGGACACCGGAAGTGTTCTGGGGGTACCGGGTACATATCGGGTCACCGGAAGGGGTTCCGGGCAACCCTCGGCAAGCTATATGGGCCTTATGGGCTAAGAGGGCAAACACACCAGCCACAAAGGGGCTGGTGCTCCCCCCATATGGGCTGGCCAAATTGGAGAAGGAAAGGGGAAGGATGAAAGAAAAAAGAGAATAGGATTCCCCCTTCCCCTTCTTCCCTTCCTACTCCGAATAGGAATAGGAAAGGGGGGAGGCCGAATTGGGTGGTGCCCAAGTAGGATTCCTCCTACTTGGGGCGCCCCCTTGGCTGCCTCTCCTCCCGTCCAACCTATATATATGAGGGAGGGGGCACCGCTAGAACACACAAAAAACGTTGTTAGCCGTGTGCGGCGCACCCCTCCACAGTTTACGCCTTCGGTCATATTCATGTAGTGCTTAGGCGAAGCCCTGCGCGGATCACATCACCATCACCGTCACCCACGCCGTCGTGCTGACGTAACTCTCCCTCGACACGTTGGTGGATCAAGAGTTCGAGGGACGTCATCAAGCTGAACGTGTGCAAAACTCAAAGGTGCTGTACGTTCGGTGCTTGATCGGTTGAATCGAGAAGACGTTCGACTACATCAACCGCGTTAAGCTAACGCTTCCACTTTCGGTCTACGGGGGTACGTGGACACACTCTCCCCCTCTCGTTGCTATGCATCTCCTAGATAGATCTTGCGTGAGCGTAGGAATTTTTTTGAAATTGCATGCTACGTTCCCCAACAGATGTTGATGAAGATTGGCCTCCCAAAGATGAGAGGGATGTTGGTGATGACGATGGCTTCGATTTCCCCTTCCAGGAGGGAAGTTCCCCCGGCGGAATCGCTCCGCCAGAGAGCAAAAGTGCTCCTGCCCAAGTTCCACCTCGAGACGGTGGCGCTCCATCCTGAAAGTCCTCCCTTTATTTTTCTAGGTCAAAAGACCTTATGTACCAGAAGATGGCGCCAGAGGTGGGCCAGGGCCCCCACTACCCACCAGGGCGCGCCAAGGGGGGCTGCGCGCCCTGGTGCCTTGTGGGCACCTGGCTGTCCCCCTCTGGTAGTTATTCTCTCCAATATTTATTATATATTCCAAAATAATTCTTTGTAAAATTTCAGCTCATTTGGAGATGTGCAGAATAGGTATCTCTGACATAGCTTTTCCAGGTCCAGAATTCGAGCTGTCGGTATTCTCCCTCTTTGTGTGAACCTTTCATATTATGCGAGAAAAGGCATTAGAATTACTCCATAAAGTGTTATAAAGCATAAAAACACTATAAATAACAGAGGGAAACATGATGCAAAATGGACGTATAAGTCATGTCCCTTTCTGTCACTGGGATTGAGCACCGCAAGATCGAACCATCACAAAACACCTCTCCAATTGCAAGAAAAATCAATCTAGTTGACCAAACCAAATCAATAGATGGGAGGAAAATACAAAACTATAATAATCATGCATAAAAGAGTTCAGAGAAGACTCAAATAATATCCATGCATAATATGATCACAAACTCACAATTCATCGGATCCCAACAAATACACTACAAAAAGTGATTACATCGAATAGAACTCCAAGAACATCGAGGAAAACATTGTATTGATGATCAAAGAGAGAGAGAGAGAGCCATCTAGCTACTAACTATGGACCCGTAGGTCTGTGGTAAACTACTCACACATCATCGGAAGGGCAGCAAGA